>NC_033800.1:7624139-7646031 GCF_001876935.1 Asparagus officinalis | reverse complement strand
GCCATTGCTTTTTGCAGTTTTGTTTTATTATAATTTCCATTTACGAAACTGTAAGCTACAGCAAAGTTTCTGCTCGAAAATAATTTCATAATTGCATAAGAAGAAACTGAATGACCAATAAGGTAAATCTTCCTACTAATCCACTACCTTGCTCGGTTTTCTAGGGACGCCTCTTTTTGATCTTTTTATTCCCAAGAAATCTTGACACATGTTTGTGTTTGGTAAGATTGATAACCGGCCTTCTCATTTTTGAAGTTTTCTCTGTGATTGGCCCCAGAAAACACAGCTTTAACAGCGAAGTCTACCCAGATCCTTGAGGTTGGCTGTATACATAATTTTCCCATAAAGTATTGAACTCCTCAATATTAGTTAGAACTAGCTGCTTCCATATCTCTAGTAAATTAGCAGAGCTATCGGATTCTTACAACTGCCTCAATCCATGACATATCAGGTCTATTCCTAGTCCTCTTGCTTCATCACTTCACCTTACATTATAATCTGCATTGCATATCCTCAGACCATCTAACGTATCCTCCATTGTTGTATCCTTTTTGAGCTACTTCTAACTTGTGAATGCAATCATTTCTTGTCTCATCTTTTAACATCTCGCAACTCATCAATTCTAGCATTCTTATTTTAACTACAGTCATTCCCAGACGTGCTGTTTCCCAATAGCCCAACATTGTGCAATTTGAACCATGAATCGTCTAGGCATCATATAATTTTTTTTCTTTGTTTAATCTACAATTTTGATATGATTAACTTTTTGCAGTGCAAATAAGTGATTCTT
This sequence comes from Asparagus officinalis, assembly GCF_001876935.1. Taxonomy (NCBI): domain Eukaryota; kingdom Viridiplantae; phylum Streptophyta; class Magnoliopsida; order Asparagales; family Asparagaceae; genus Asparagus; species Asparagus officinalis. The sequence goes on along the minus strand of NC_033800.1, from coordinate 7,645,241 downwards.
TTATTTTTTTGTCATATTTTCAGTATTTTATTTATTAATATTATCCGCTTTGCCTGAATGGCAGGTTGAGAAGTTGAAAGTTTTAGCAGTCTCTCTTTCCAATTCTTCGGCAAAAGCAGAAAAGCGTATTGAAGATCACAGGTTATATAACTAACAAAAGTTACTGTATTGCTAATTATATGTGCTGTCTGCAACCTATTATGTGAGAGATTTTCTGTTACATTACCTTTTTCTTGGCAAGAAAAACCATCATTCATTATCTCTGATTATAAAAGATATATGTTACTGGGAACCTGTTTGATCATCAGATTTATTTAGTAGCTGCTAAAAATTTAGCAAACAATTGTTACATATCTGAACTGTTGCGCTATCTTTTCTAAGAACAGGCATCAAAAGGAAGAAGCTCTCAACTTTCGTGTTGTCAAAGAAAAGGAAGTTGGTGAAGTTGAGAAGGTATTTTACTCATATAAGTCAGAATTTTTGTTAGACTAATGTGAAATGATGATCACAGAGAATTTTTCTCTCTGACATCTATATAATTATGTCCAGTAAATATTTAATTTACAATGTTTATTCATGCTAGTTCTGCTTGATATTTTGTTTAGTTACATTACAAGTTACTAGATTTAATATTTTAAGTTGGTAGGAACCATGGGCATCTTTTTGTTATTCCTTTCCTGATTTCTGAGTTAATTCATCTGATCATTGATGTACACAAGTGAAAGTGCTTATGCTTGCCTAAGATCCTGTCTGAGCAAGATTTAAGTTATTATTTATTGTGCATAATGGAAAAGCAGATATTAAGTACTTTGTATTGGTACATATTGCAAAAGATTGTATTATACTTGTTGAGGATATTCTCCTTGTCCAAGTTTTCTGGTGCTTGCAAAGAATTTAATCCAAACATACTGGGTTATAATGGTCCTGATGATAGATTGTATTGCTTTGAATATTCATGATCATGGTTGTTAATACCCTGAATGTCGAGTTCTTTTTTTCCTTGGAGTTCTTCTTTTTCTTTTCTTTTTTTTTCTTTTGCTTTCGCTGTTCCTTCTAAGAGATTGAGTTTAAAAGAAACATGGTGAATTAGGTTTCATACAATGTGAAAAGATGGTTTTTTTTAACTTGTACATCAGGATGCCTAGGGCCACTTTTTCTATATCCAGCATTAGTGCTATAGTATATCATTAGTAGCTAAGGTTGATTATTTTCTTAAGAAATATCTGATATTGGTGGCCTAATATTCTGGGGAGCCTATTATGATGTGACTGCGTTTAAGTAAATGAAGTACAGGTTGTTGAGTAGAGGGGTGAGGTAGAATCCAAAGGAGCGACAAAACAAATATTGGGTGACTGGGTTAACGTAAATAAAGTATGGGTAAAAGAAATCATGGGAGCGAAACTATATTATGGACTGTATTTAACTAAATAAAGTACAGGTAGATTAGTTCTAATTTAATATTTTTTAACAAAAAAAAAAGCTAATATGACACTCTAATTCTCTAACAGTGACAGGGAGAGACAGATTAATGTGTCACTATATAATTTTGTGGTAAATTGACAAATAGCACAAATTTTTGATAGTTCCTTTCAAGTAACAAAGTTTGAGGAGTAGAAATGCGAAGAGTCTGATTCAAAAAGGGAAATGACCTACGTCATCTTTTGCTTTTATTTTGGGGGAACTTGGTGTACCTATTTGCAAGTATTGCATGATCTGATGTCTATCAAATAGCAAGAATTGGAGGTTAATTTTTAAAATAAAAAGGTAAGTTTTTCATCATCTTGCAGGAGTTAGTTGCTGAGATTGCTGGACTGGAGAAGGAAAGAGATCAACTTGAAGCTGAACTCAAGAAGGTTGTTCTTCTTTTTGCATACTTTTCTACTTTCTTTCAGTGTCATCCTATTGTTACCCGGGTACTTCATTATTGAAGCCGTACCCGTACCGGACACATACCAAACACTTTCCCGTACCCAAACTTCATGGACACTTCTTGAATATATGCATGCATTTATTACAACATGTACTCAATTAGACGATATATGTGTTAATTTAAAACACTTGTCAAAGACTTCCTGTCAAAGACTTTCTGGACGTAAAGCTTACACTTAACATCCGTCTTTTAAAACTAATGGGATACGGGTCGGGTTCGTTTCAGTTCATACCCAAGTTCAAAACTATATAGTTAATGGGTCGTTTAGACGTCTAGTAAAAAAATGAGTAGTTTACCATTCACGATAATCAATATGATAAAATAAACTCAAAAATATGATCGAATTTTTAATTCTAATGATACATGAAGCGGAAAAAATTTATCTCATGTATATTATTAATTCAATATATATATATATATATGTAGTCGTGTCCTCGTACCCAACATTTTACAGTTTTGTCGTGTCCCGTACCCGCACCCGTACCAGTACCCGTGCCCGATTCCATGCAACTTAGTGTCATACTTTTGTAACAAGTTTATTGCGGTCTTGAGCACATGCCCGATTTCTTTCTTCTTTATGTTATTAGCTACACCCTCAAAACTGATGTTTTTATGTTAATGAAACTATTAAAGGGCCTAACCGTTACATCAAAACTCCGAAGTTGTGGTGAGATTTGAGGGTTATTATTTTTATATTCTAACATGTGCCCACAGGTCGAGGGCTCTTTTTATGGGCTGAAACCGGTATGCACAGAGCTATATCAATTTTTATAAATTCCGCATTAGATTCGTGGTCAGTGGGATTTAAATCTGGGTTGGTTTGATACCTTGTTAAAGTCCCTAACCATTACACCAAAACTCTGAAGTTGTGGTGAGGAATTGAGGGTTATATTTTATATTCTAACAGAAACAAATATAAAAGAATTCTAGGTTATATATGTGTTAATTTAAAACACTTGTCAAAGACTTCCTGTCAAAGACTTCCTGGACGTAAAGCTTACACTTCACATCCGTCTTTTGAAACTAATGGGATACGGGTCGGGTTCGTTTCAGTTCATACCCAAGTTCAAAACTATATAGTTAATGGGTCGTTTAGATGTCTAGTAAAAAAATGAGTAGTTTACAATTCACGATAATCAATATGATAAAATAAACTCAAAAATATGATCGAAATTTTAATTCTAATGATATACATGAAGCGGAAAAAAATTATCTCATGTATATTATTAATTCAATATATATATATATATATGTAGTCGTGTCCTCGTACCCAACATTTTACAGTTTTGCCGTGTCCCGCACCCGTACCAGTACCCGTACCCGATTCCATGCAACTTAGTGTCATACTTTTATAACAAGTTTATTGCGGTCTTGAGCACATGCCCGATTTCTTTCTTCTTTATGTTATTAGCTACAACCTCAAAACTGATGTTTTTATGTTAATGAAACTATTAAAGGGCCTAACCGTTACATCAAAACTCCGAAGTTGTGGTGAGATTTGAGGGTTATTATTTTTATATTCTAACATGCGCCCACAGGTCGAGGGCTCTTTTTATGGGCTGAAACCGGTATGCACAGAGCTGTATCAATTTTTATAAAATCCGCATTAGATTCGTGGTCAGTGGGATTTGAACCTGGGTTGGTTTGATACCTTGTTAAAGTCCCTAACCATTACACCAAAACTCTGAAGTTGTGGTGAGGAATTGAGGGTTATATTTTATATTCTAACAGAAACAAATATAAAAGAATGCTAGGTTCACCAACCTTACACAACTAGCAAGATTATTACGACAACTATAAAAATCCTTTAATGGAATGTGCCCATCTTACTAGCTTGGGTGCAGCATTGACATTTAACACATTATCAACCTAACATGTTGAAATCATCTTTTCCATTTCTGGATATTCCACTAAGGGATATGAGACTTCCATTCAATACGAATGATTCATGAACAAAGAGGATACACGCAGGCTGTTTGAGAGGGTCTGACCCCAGAAAGCTCTTCTTGTAAAAGGGGCAATGAAGTGTTTGACTAGCTTTATGTCTGTAATTGTTCTGCGTAAGTCAACACTGAAGTTTCATCATGCATATACTTTCTGAAATCCAGGCTTATATTTAGCTTATCAAATTTGATAGTCTGCAGGTTGGTGATATGATTTTATGCTAATTGTTAATGTAGGTCAATATTTCTTTATCTGCTGCTACGTCACGTTTGAACAAGGCCAGGGAGGAGAGGGACCAGTTTGATGAAGCAAGCAATCAAATTGTTTTGCATTTGAAGACAAAGGTTTGATATCATCCTTGCTTGTTTCTTCTCCAAGAATACTAGCAATTCTCTCAAATAGATCTTATGCCAAATAATTTTCTAACATCAAGTTTGAATTTCAGGAAGATGAACTGTCAAAATCTGTTGCTTCATGTAAGATCGAATCTGAAATTGTTCATACATGGATAAATTTCTTGGAAGATACCTGGATACTCCACTCCTCGTACATAGAACTGAAGGAGAAGCAGACAAAGTACTCTTTCTGTTTATAGACCTGCACCTTTTACCATTTCCAACACCTAATTGTCTAATTGCTATAGAAGCACGTTGAACTGCCATGATTACTGTCTCAGATATAAGATTTTACCAGGAACTTGACTTTTACAGATTTTGGCTTGTTTACAATTCTCACTGAAATTATTTTTCGGTATTGAAGGGATGACCTGGAGAAATGTGGGAACTCTTTTGTGAAGTTGGTCAAGTATCACCTTTTGGTATTGAAGGTAATGATTTTTTCCTTTGACCTCTATAGAATTTATATAAACAATGCTCTTTCCACTTTTATAATCATTGAACCACTGTGGTTTCTCATTGGCTTCAACATTGTCTTCTCTAGGAAGAGCTTGGACCTTCCATTAGTCGAATTAGAACATTTGTGGAAAACTTAAACCAATTCAAGGAGAGGTGTGTTATCTTTGAATCTCATCTCAAATTATGATGATAGATAAAATGTAAATTGTTTTTCTTCATCATATGTAGGTCAGAGCTGATTTCAGATGCTGATATTGAGATATCAATGGAATCAAACCCAAAGAAACTTCTTGAGGAGGAATATTTGAGCGTAGAAACAAAGGTTTATAATTTCCCACTTTATGGATAATGGTACCTGTATTTTGCTTTAACAATCTTTATCGTGCTCGAACAAAGCAATGAAACTGATCTATTTAATTCGTTTCTTTCAAATGAGTTTCACACATTTGTAGTAAAAAAACAACCGACTGATCTTAAGACCTAAGCCACCGCATTGTTAAGATGGTTCTGAAGAATGTAGTCTTACAATATTTAGTAACTCGTAACTTCATTATTAAGATGATTTTGAAGAATAGTTTGGTAATGTCTAATGACTTTGTTATTGGCAATTTCATTATGAGATGGTTTTGAAGAATGGAGTATTGTAACATTTAATGACTATGTCATCTGCCTAATAATATCATAAACAATGTTTACAGGTAGTTACTGCTTTCAGTGTGGTTGATTACATGAAGAAGCTATTTCAGCAAGGGAATATAGAAAGGTATCGACTTTGCTAATATGTTCATTGTCGTTTTTTGCTTTTCTCCTGGTTAATATGTCATATAGCCATGTTTTTATCTTGTGAACAAATGTTTTGTTTTCCTATCAGAAGTAATTTGTGATAATTTTCATCAGGAGAGATGATCCTGAGGTCAAAGAACTACTAGACGCCATTGATAAAATGAGAGTAGAATTTGAATCCATCGAGAGGCCGACACTGGAGATTGAATTTCCTGAAGAAAAGCCAGTCCCATCTGATAAGTTACAGAAAAGTTCATCAGGAGCCGCGGTCGCTGAAGATAAAATGACACAGGGAAGTTCATCGGGATCTGAGGCCCATGAAGATAAGATGATATCACCCAAAAAGAAAATAGAGAAGAGTCGAGCTCATGCTCCACAAGCAGCTTCTCCTAAATCTAGGGCAGCAAACTCCCCAAAATCAACAACAGATCGGCCGGTTGATACAGAATCAGAACTGGCAAACTTTGAACTAGAATTTGGAGAACCAGGAAGAGACTATTCAAACGAAGAGATTGGAGGCTGGGAGTTTGATGAACTTGAGCAGGAGCTTAGATCAGAAGGAAATAAATAGCCTCCTAGGATGATTCATATGATACTTATGCTACACAAAAACACCAGTATCTTGTTTCAAACATTTTACTGGTATCCACACAGGAAAAAAAGTGCATTTGATGTAATACACTATTAACCCTTTTATTTGTATAAATTGAGATTACTTTTCGAAAGACTCTGTTCTTTTATATGTAACAATAACAAGTAAATCTGTATTATTTGTTCAAATTTGTTTCATGTCACTCAGAAACATACTGTTGTAAATATGAGGTGGGCCTGAAAACCATAGCTCCAGGTGTTCTCTGCTCCATTATATTCCCTGAGGGGGGTTATTCATTGGTGTAATTATTGGGATAATGGGATAATTTTTGGAACACCATTTTTTGGTGTTATTCATTGGTGTAATTGGAACTGGAGCCAACTTTGTGGTGTTATTGGTTTGTTGGGGTAATTGTGGGACAAATACCCAACTTCCCCCCAAATTACCCCAAGTATATAAAGAGTTTTCAGCCCCCACCCCCAAAATTACCCCATTTCGTTTCCTGGAACAAGAGGGGGAAAATTTTCTCACGAAAATCGTTCTCGAGCTCGAACTCCCGCAGGGCCGTCGCCGTTCTCGAGGTCCTTTCCCTTGCTCCGTCGTCGTTCTGGAGGTCATGGGCCCGCTCCGTCGCCGTTCTCGAGCTCCGTCGCCCTTTCTCGTTTTCCCCTAATCGTCGAACCCTAGCTAGGTTTTCTCGTTTTCCTCTCCGGCGATCTCAAGGGTTTCTCGTTTTCCTCTCCGGCGATCTCAAGGTGACTTCGTTTTCCTCTCCGGCGATCTCAAGGGTTTCTCGTTTTCCTCTCCGGCGATCTCAAGGGTTTCTCGTTTTCCTCTCCGGCGATCTCAAGGGTTTCTCGTTTTCCTCTCCGGCGATCTCAAGGGTTTCTCGTTTTCCTCTCCGGCGATCTCAAGGTGACTACTATACACCAGGAGCTAGAAGCAGACAAATTAATAGGCAATCAGGATTCTTTCTTAGCAAGTAGAGTGATTTTTTTTTATGTAAAAGTAAATATATATCCTGAATATGTTATCAACTCAACCGTCCATCAAGTTCCTTTGTCTCTGGGATCTATTTCATCCTCATTCTGATCCCACAAAAATCAGGCAGAGCAGCATGTGCACCAGCGTACACTATGTAAGTACACATGCAACTATTCAATATGGCCAAAAGTTTTGTGTAATCGAAAGATAGAAAAGAGAAGAAAAAGAAAACAACACCAAGTAAAAGTTGAATGTGCAAACATAACTTGATCCTGGAGACAAAATTTGCTCCAAGTGAAAGAGCCAGGACCTTATACGGATATACCTAAATGCAAGTTACTAAAATTTACAAATTTTCCTTTTGATTCTTGACTTGATTTGGTTAGCAAAAGACCAGGACCTTATAGTTTATTGTGAGGAAGCCCAGATCATATCATGAGATTCACTCCTTACTAATTAATACACTATCAAAGCCATTTTTAGGTTTGGAAATTAAACCATTTCTCTCCTTCAGTAGAAATTGGCCTTTGATACTAGTTAAAATCTTAAACTAGGAAGATCAGACATCAGGCTCAAGCCAGCATGCACCAGGATCGGCTCGTCGTAGTTTAATCCTCTTAGTTCAAATATTTTGAATATAGGCTATATAGGCTATATAGGCTATAAATGGATGAACATGATGTTATATTTGTTTGTTATCATGATGTTTTGCATGATTGTTACAGTCTGAACGTTGTTTGTTATCATGAACATAAATGTTGTTATAAGTGCTAAAGTTGTTTGTTATAAGTGATTCCTCTTGCGTTGTAGGATGAATTTTACTTCGGAATCTCAAACTATGGAAGAGGACTCTCAAGACGGTGAGAGGGCCAAAAAAGCTAGGTGTGACTATGTAATATGGTCAGAGCAAGAGAATAGAGAGCTACTGAGACTTTTAGTGGAGGAGGTGAAGAATGGCAACAAGATGGATAATGGCAACTTCAAGAAATATACCATCACTCAAAACGTGTTGCCACTCATGAATGCTAAATTTGGAAGAACTTTTATGTTATAAGCTTATATAGTTAAAATAAATATCAAAATATTTAAAAATTGATTAATATTAATATTATTATATTATTTTTAATATTTTATATTAAAATAATCTTAAAAAAATAATATTATTGTATATTATAACTATTATTTATTTAATCATTTAATGTTATATCAAGTTAAACTTGAACTTAATTGAGCTATAAATATAATATTATAAAAATATGTCATACCAATTGTCCCACTCAAATTGTCTCATTATCTCATTTTACCCCACTTTATCCCACTCAAATTATCCCATTTGGTAAAATTACCCCATTGGAACAATTTACCCCAAATTACACCAATGAATAGCTTGCATTGTGCAGTAAAGCATTTGCATGTGCTATTCATGTTGAAGACTTGATGTTGGGAAATGAGAGAACCACATGCTTTCTTCACTTCACCAATATCTATGCCATTAAAGAATTCATGGAGCTCAGTGTCGTCCGAAGCAAAATAGTGAGGGCCCGTTTGGTTGCTGAAAAGAGGAGTTGACATGGGCAGAAAGCCTGTCAAAAACTGTCAGTTTTTGTAGGCTTTCTTACAAAAACACCCCCAAAAATGGTGTTTTTACAAGAAAACCTATCAAAACTGACAGTTTTTGTCAGTTTTGGCAGGCTTTTCCAAACCCTCTCTTCAGCAACCATAGCTCCTCGTTAAGAAAGCAGGCAGTGCCTTTTTCATGCTTGCAGGATTTTTGCGTCGACTGTTTTTAGAAAGATGAGTTTTAGCTTTTATGACCATCATCACGCACAAAAGCTTACAGCGGAGGGGTGGACCTTCAACCCCTGCAGGCATTCTTTCACCCACCTACGGCTGTCGGATAGCTTTTTGATCCCAGAGTAAATTTTTTCAAAAGGGAAAGCTAGGCCCCGGCCAAAGCAACAGACGACAGAGAGTTGGAATTTTTAGAAGGGGCGTTAATTGCGGATAGACCCTTTCTGCTATCGCCAAATTGCGGATAGACGCCCTGTACTTCTGTTATTGCGGATAGACCCTTAGGATTCTCAAACCCGTCAATGATAATTATCCAAGTTTATTGTGAATCCAATTAATGTATGAAGCGCGCAAAGCTTTCAGTTTATGAAGACCGATGCTAACGTGTAACTAACGGAGTTGAGAATCCTAGGGCAGTTTCCGCAGCAACAGAAGTACAAGGGGTCTATCTGCAATTAACCCTTCTTTAAAAAGGGTGGATGTGTTCAAGTAATCCAACCATCGACATGGGTAGGTGATTAGTTTTTTTTTTTTTTGTGGTGGGGGGTTGATTTGTTGAGATAAATTGGGGCCAAGTGAGAAAATTATTCTAATTGAATAATTTTATCCCTTTGGGCTATTTTGAGTATGGTAAAGTGGGATGAGTGGGATAATGAGACAATTTGAGCCTTTGATTTGACAATTCATGTGAGATAATTGATAATGTGACACCTTATTAAAATATAATTTTATCTATTAATTATTTCTAAATTAACTTATTTAATTGGTTTAGTATATTATTATAATATAAACATTATTTTACTTTAAATTAAAGTATAATATGTTATACTATAATTACTAATTAATATCATTAATTATTATATTACATTATATTAGCATGCTATATATAATAATTAATATAATATAAGATCAATATATTTAATATAATATTATTTAATATAATACATTATTTTATTTATACATAAATATAGTTTGTTATACTATAATTACTAATGTAATAGTTAATATAATATAAGATCAATATATTTAATATAATATTATTTAATATAATATATTATTTTATTTATACATAAATATAGTTTTTTATACTATAATTACTAATTAATATTATTAATTATTATATTATATTACATTATATTAGCATGCTACATTATATAATAATTGATATAATATATGAACAATATATTTAATATACTACTTTAATACTATATTATTTAATTTAATATATTATAATATAGTATCGTAGGATATAATGTATTGTATAAAATATTATAATATTTTACTTTATTCAATGTAATATTTTTTAAAATATTATATATATATATATATATATATATATATATATAATTATATATAGTATAGTATACATGATAGTTGACAATAATATAGTATAAATGGTATCAGTTATAGGTATACATATGTTATATTATTTCAAAGCATAGGTATTATATATATTATATTCATAATATGTTTATTAATATTAATATATGATTATATTATATTATATTATAATAAGGTTAGTCATCATATATATAATAATATACTGAATATAGGATTATATAATTATATGTAATTAATATAATATCTAATTAATATATTAGAATAAAGTACATAGAGTTAAAATATATCGCATAAAATATTTAGATAATATTTTTTTAATCAAATTAAATTATTTTAAATACTATATTATATTAAAATATAGTATAATATTATATGATAATTACTATGATATATAAAAAAAATCTAAAATGTATTATATTATAGTACAATAATAAATTTATTATATCAATATCATATAATATAATCACATAACATGATTTATATTATATTATATTATATAATTAAATGTAGTATACTAACATATTTATTAATTTTAATATGTTATATTATATTATACTATATTTTTATATTGGTTTAATATAATACACTATAATATAATTGCTACAATAAAATATCAACTACAATTCATATAATATATTATATAATAATATATGTTATTAACATATTATATAATATTATAATAAATACGTTGTACTATTATATAATATAGTATGTGATATTGCATTATGATATATAATAAATATCATAAAATAAATTATACATATAAATTAAACTATAATAATAATTTATTTTATTACATGATAATATAATATAATATATTGAATATATTATTATTTTATATTTTATAATATAATTAACATGTATTAATTAAGTAATACAAAAATGTTTGAAAATTATCTCTATTGCCTTCAAAGTGGAACAAAATTGTTCCAATATAAAGGATGGGGTAAAATTTTACTATTGGGATAAAATTTTTGTATATGAGTGGGTTAATTTTATCCCAAGTGGTGAAATTATCCCACTAGTGTTTCAAAAAATTAATAACATAAAAAACTAATATCATTATTCTATTAACCCAATGAACAGCACTATGAAATAGAATCTATCCTCAGACGTCGCAATGAATAGTCCCCTTAGATAAGATTATCAGGTCTAGGCCTGTACATCCCAACAGCGCGACTTTGCTTCAATAAGGACAAGGTTTGTTCAGGGAATGGCGAGATCATCACCAGGTGTCACGTGGCATCGTAAAAATCGTCGGATTATAAATCCAGCGGCTGAGGCTCCGCAATCAGAGAGTTTCATATCACCACGCGTCAGTAAGTGATAATCCCATGCACCATTTTTATAATACCATTTGTGTCATAAGGATTGCTTATAGAAAACTGAGGGAATTGGACTGTTGTTATCTGTTATGGTCACAAGAACTGCATTCTCAGATTTCATTTACATAATTAATACCTGGCACAGAGCTCCATGTCAGAATCACTGTCTCCTCTTCAAAATTCAAATTCAAGATGAGGAGGGGATTTTTGGCTAAATACCCATATTGGTATTTTAGTTCAACCTCATTTGTCAAGAAGGTATTTTAAATAAAAAAATCGGCCGTTAAGGCATTTTAATTGATTAAAATTACCAATTAGGTCCTTTTTTTCTCGGTCGGCGACCACTTTTCCGAGAGAACTGCGTGCACGGCTGCGTGACACGTGATGAAATTAATCTGTAATAAATACCCATATTGGTATTTTTATTCAACTCAATCTTGCCAAGAAGGTATTTTAAATAAAAAGAAAATCGGCATTAAGACATTTTAATTGATTAAAATTACCAATTAGGTCCTTTTTGCTTGTCGCGACCACTTTTCCGGGGCAAGAACTGGTCAGCATGCATTTTAAATTCAACACCGGTTTTCCTGACGTGGTAGTGGGCAGAAAGAATAATGAGTCGATGCATTTTAAAATCCGCCATTTCTAAAAATTGGTAAAAAATTAGCGAAAAATTCGTGGAGAAATTACCGTATAAATAGAACCTCTTTCTCTTGCATCGATCCATGGCGCGGCGCCGACGGCAATCCTAGTCTGGGCAGTGATCTTCGTCTTCGTCACTCTCTTCTCTCCGGAATTCCCGATGGGCGTTTTCTTCTAGAAGTTCCTGGAATCGGGGGTTTTGACTGATTCTGTTAGCGGTAAAGGTAAAGATAATTGAGTTGGAAACTGAGATCTGGAGTGAATGCGTGGAAGTTTGATCTTTGTTTTGAAATTTTAGGGTTCAGGTTGGTTCGTTTTGGACTTAAATTGTGATTAAGCGCACATCAGCAGCTAAAACCAGAGCCACATCAGCAAACCGAGCCACATCATCGCTAAAACACAGATTAAGTCATCAGCATGCCACACACCGTGACCGAGTTCTCACACGGAAAAGTGGTTGCCAGAGAAAAAAGACCTAATTGGTAATTTTAATCAATTAAATGCTTTAATGCGATTTTTTATTTAAAATACCTTCTTGGCAAATGGGGGTTAAATTAAAATACCAATATGGGTATTTATACAGATTAAGTCATCACGTGGCCACGCACGTGTGTTTTCGCGCAAAAGTTGATTTTGTTTGTCGAATTCATTATATCTTCGGTCGATTACAATAAAATTCAAAGAAAAACAGCCTTTTTATAAGACTCGTTTTACACAACAAAAAGAAAATTACAACTCTTGAGAAATGAAACGCAGGATCGTTGTTTGGATTACTGCTTTCGTGGGATCTTTGGCCTGTGCCGGGAGCGCTTTGACTCGTGGACACCAAATCAGCAGATTGTCTGTATGAACGTGAGGGGTTTTATGATTCTGACTTCGTTTATCGAAGTGAGAAATTGAAACGATATCTTATCGATGTAAGAATAGGTCGGTTCTTCTTGAAATCAAGTGCAAAGCCTGATTATCAAGGATTGCCGTAAGATGCAGCAGCCTCTGCTCTCCTCTGTGCTCTGGATTGCTCTGAAGTGCTTAAAAAAATGATCAGGCCTTGGATCTCTGCTGGCCGCCCCTGTGAAAATGGCCTTCAGGGGTATTTATAACCCTCTGGATGAACAGTGCTCGCGAGACAGCATTTGCTGTTCGGCGGGCGAGACAGTGTTTGCTGTCTCGCTGGCCGAGGACAGGTGTTTGCTGTCTCGCCCAGACGAGACAGTAAATTTGGCTGTCTCGCGCCAGGACGACAGTAAATACTGGTGTCGCGGAAAATGCAGTTTCTCATTGTACCGCTCTGCCGCCACGTTTTAAATTCCGTTATTCTGGCAGTTATCAACGTGAATTCTCGTCCACCACGACGTTTTCCCACGTTCTTGAACAGTTAGTGCGCAGCGTGTCGACCGGTTGGCAAAACAGTTTCTTGAACGACTGATAACTGTCTCGTGTGCGAGACAGTAAATTCTGTCTCGCACTGCGAGACAGTAATACTGTCTCGCAGGGGCGAGACAGTGAAAACTGTCTCGGGGGCGAGACAGTGAAAACTGTCTCGCTCTGGTCGGAGACAGTAAAAGTCTTGTCTCGCCGGGCGAGACAGTAAAGACTGTCTCGCAGGTGAGACAGTAAAAGACTGTCTCGCCTGTGAGACAGTCTATACTTGTGTTCTTTTGGCCGTTTTTGGATGGATTTCCATCTTGAGCTGTATTTGGATATCTTTCAGGCATTTTTTGACGGCCTACAGATACGCGCCTCCAAAGTATTCCAGACTCAAATTCTTTTATGGAGGAGTTCTGGGATACTTTGGATAAGATAAAGTCTTGCTTACGATCACTTTCAATGGCTTGGTTGAGTAGATTAATATAGAGGAACCGTAGATGGCTTCCAACTCTTAGACCTCTTTGTCCTCAATCTTATTCATAGTCTTTGTAGAGAATAGCTATAGATGTCTTCCGGCGTCGCGTTTATCGGCTTGACCGTTGTCGAGATCTTGAATTAAAGATGGAAACTGTACTTGTGAATCAGCTCTTGTCATCAAGTTGATACTGGCATATAACCGCTTGGGGGTAGTGGCAGGTTATTCTTAAGAATCCTATTTAATGTATTCCAGACTTCCTGTTGGGGTGGAAACAGTTTAGACTCGTGTACTAGTGGAGGTTTCGGATTTTCTTAAGAATTTGAGATAATTATACACAGACTTCCTGTTGAGATTAGGGACAGTTTAGACTCGTGTACTATTGGTATTCAGGTTATTCTATAAGAATATATTCTGAGTAAGTATTCCTCCAGAACACTTCCTGTTGATGATGGGAAACAGTTTAAGAAGCTCGTGTACCTATTGGAGTAATCAGTCTGGTTTATTATGGTTGAGTGAGATGAACCAGAATCGGAGAGGCAGAATTTATATTTTCCCTGGTTAATTAGTTTGTGGTCAAGCTAAACCCGATGATACGGCAGAGGAAGGAATTTTATAATTCTATACTCATGGTCTCGATTGTATTATGTATAGTGTAGGAGATGAACGCCGATATCGGAGAGGAGAGATTTTATATTTCTATCTCCTGTACACAAGGAAATTTAAATTAGCGGTTATTTCATCAGAGAATCTGAATAAGGTTTGATCAATTGAGATGGAAGCAATCTTGAAGCTTTATAGTTTTGATTGGGCACCAATCGAAGCTGGATCCTCTCGTTCATGCGAGGAATCGAAGGGGATTTTGGTTTTGTTCTAACTGTAGTAAGGTTTGACCAAGTGGGAGTTCTGAGATGATCCTAATGTTTAAAGGTTTGATCATCTAATTTGTGGACCTCTCGTTATGGAATGGAAATGAGAGGGGATTTTAGGCTTTGTCCTAACTGTTTAATAGTTTGACCAGATGGGAATGTTGAGACGAATCCTAGAACTGTTTAAGGTTTGATCGTTCAATTGTTGGACGACTCTAGTTCATGGAACGATCGAGAAGGATTTTAGCTTTGGTCGCTAACTGTTTAAAGGTTTGACGCAAATGGAATTTGAAACGATGCCTAACTTGTTTTAAGAGGTTTGATCGTTCAAAATTTGTGGCGCTATCGTTCATGGACGATCGAGAGGCGGAATTTTAGGCTTTTGGGTCGGCTAACTGTTTAAAGGTTTGACAAATGGAATTTGAATACAGATCTAACTGTTTAAGGAGGTTGATCGTTCAATTTGTGGACTCTCGTTCCTGGAAGCGAATCGAGTAAAGAGGATTTTTTGGCTTCGGTCGCCTAAGACTGTTTAAGGTTTGACAAATGGGTTTTGTGAGGGAAGATTTGATTAGACGGAAGTGATGCGAATCTGCATCTGCAGCAAAAAGAGTGTTCGAAAAATCATAATAGGAGGCTTAGTATTTATCATTCTGTCCATAATAATCGTTATGCGCTGAAGAATATTATATTTTAACATTTCTTTCGGGAACTCCCGTTACTGAAAGCCACCCACGGCCAGCTTTTTCTTGGGGCGAAATCTGAGTATCACCTTATGTTTAGCTATATGATCGGGTTAGTCTTAACAAGTAACGAATGCTGCATTCTTCAGAGGACTTCCGCATTGAAAAAAAGGAAATAGTTTAGACTCATATACCTGTTGGAGTTATTAAGGAGCAGTTTATACTCGTATACTTTCGGCAGTGTGGGGAAACATGTTTTATACTCGTGCACCACATGGAGTTAGGGAAAAAGTTTAAAACTCGCTGTATCCGATGGAGTATTATGGTCGTCTTTAGCTCGACTTCTTTCGCCGTTATTTTGACGCGCGAGGAGTCAATTAAGGCTTGGTATTTTGTTTTGAGTGCCAAAGCAAAATTTCGTGGATGAGAATCCTTGCTGTGGTAGCGCAGCAGTAATTTGGATCCGTAATCATTTTAGCACATCCTGATCTTTTAATAGGTGGTACTCGATTTTGTCATTAGCGAAGGAGGTTATTCGCAATATGGCTGGAGCTTCATCCTCTTCGAATGAATATTGCTTTTTGAAACTTTGGAATCGAAGTTGCGTTGCCCTAGAATATGGCAGATGTTCATGTTGTTGACTCCCTCTCACTTTTTTATCTTTAAGAAAAGTGTTCAGCTTTGTTCGCCACGAAATTTTAACTCTTCCAAGTGTGTGGACGGCTCAACCCGCCCAGGATTACAGGACATCGATGGAGAGTTATTGTGGCATGTTTTGCAAGATGAACTCTTCTGTAACAGGATCTTTGACTAATTGCCTGTCATGGGAAGCGGTTTGACAAAATTGTCGACTGACTTCGTCTTTGTTTGCTTCTCATCCAGAAGTGTTCGGCGATTGGACACTTCCAGTGTCATCATCGTAAGAAATTGTTGAGGAACAAATTTTCCATGTCATGCCGCAGATTTTGATGCTCCCCTAGTTTGAGACGTCGGTACCGATCGAAGGCCGGGACCATGAAGGGTGCAACGATGAACCGACCATTAAAGTCCATTTCCAGAGATTGCATGCCCAAATGAAGACTTGAATAAATCAAGTGCTGGATCGGCGAACTTCCTTCCCTCAGAAGGGTGTGAAGTTAATCAGTGTGAATTTGGTCAGGGTGATGGTATTGAATCCACATTCCTGCAGGATAAGGACATGGATACCTCGTCTTCTTAAACTTCTTAGAGTCCGTCGATCAAAGCGATTGATTTTGTCTTCAAAGTTTTTGCATTTTCCCGTCATCGTCTCCATTTCTTTTGAATGATGTCGAGTAAAGATAATTGGAACGGCCGCCCCCGAGTGAGGGTACTATTGAACACCCTCAATATCGTTATGTGGGAGGAGTCCGGTTAAACGCTACCCCAGGCGTTATTGGCATTGGGAGGTTTGTATGCAGCCATATATGACTTCATCCACGTCTGGATCACTGTCATGCTACAACATTGCCCGAATGTGGTGGCTGGATTCAATCGCTGATTGGACTCAGGAGGGTTTGAGGCTGTTGAGTTAACAGTTCTCTCATTTGTTTGGATAGGCCAGCTCGGAAACTTCATTTCTGTGCTTTCCCTTCAGCTCTATGATTTTTTCACGTTGTTTGGCTAGAGCTTCCCTGAAGTATTTGAGTGAAGCTGATCAGCATGATTGTGAATACTTCTCTGATTTGTCCTGTGGCTAGACTTGTATCATCAGAAGGCGATTGCAGAATAAGCTGTCCGGAAATCATCGCTCCCGAGGACATTCCTTCTTTGCCATTCTGCTTGTAAGTCTCTGGGCGCTCTGATAGCTTGCTAATTGGAGTCGAGACATCCTTTGAGCTAATTCTTTAGGAATTGACTTTTCGCTTTCGGGGAAAAGTCCGGTGATTTGAGGTCACTTGAATGCTGTTTAGACTTTCTTCTATCAGCCACGTTGATGGTGACTTCAATGAATTCATCATTTTGGACAGTTGCTCTTCTTTTGCGGAAATGTTTCGGCTTAGGTTTCGATAATACAGAGACTTTTCGTGGGATGGCTTCTCGTTTGAAACAGTCACATTCTGATGATGCTGTTTTAACGAGTTGCGCACAGGAACAATGAGAGTTTATTCCTCGAATAACTCTCTTTCGAAAATTATTCACAACCCCAACTTGATAATACGATTTATCGGTATGATTGCCAAAAAATCGTATCGTCTGTTGGCATGACCTCCCAGGTATGACGATATCATTTGGTAAATGCGTCTTCTTCTAGGGGTGTAAAACCTTGTTGGCATTCTCAGGACAATTTATTTTTTTCCTTGAGCGATCCAAAGTTATGTCAGGAGTCGCACGTCTAAAACCACCCCTTGCGGGTATGGAGTCTTAACGGGCTCTGAATGCTGATTTTGCATAAGTCCAGATGTTTGGTAATGCCAAATACTTGCAAAGTTTCGGTGTTTCTTTGGTCATCGTTGTTTCCCCCATTCCCCGTCCGCCCCTTTTTCTCGGTCTTTGTTGTAGGAGAATCGGGACATGAGAGCTGGCATTTGCAGACGAGGATTTTGTATACGTTCTTATGGAGGAGGTCGAACGAGTCCTTTTGACAGTGGAGTGCCATTCCTGCCGCGGAGTTTAGGCAGTAGACATGGAATGAGTTGGTTGTTGAGAAACTGAACCATCGATCTCCTCGATTTCTAAGCCGCTGATAATGAATCCGTTCAGATTTGTTCCAAGGCCTTAGGGCCTATTTGACAGCCGGCGCGTTTGGCGTTGTCCTTTCGACGAGCTCGCTTTCGTCAAGTGCCGGTGGGTTTGATTTATGACTCTTTAACTTGGCGAAGAGCCATCATGAGCAGAGAGGTTTGGAGTAGAATCCTCCAGCACAATAGGCGAGAGTCTTCATTCCTGTGGCTTCTTGGCATGGAAGTCTTCTTCAATGTTGAAGATCCCTCTGTACTTGCGAGACAATAAAGATCTTGCAAGATGATGATGAGAGATTATTCCTCAAACTTGTTTGTCGAATTCGTATTCGACATGGATTCAACTGGAATCTTGATCGGCTGCGACACGAGGTCCTCGGCAGGCGAGACCGTTGGCTCCCACTGTGGTCGCAGCTTTGTTTTTCGCACAAAATTGGTCTTTGTGTCGAATTCATTATATCTTCGTCTGATTACAATAAATTCAAAGAAAAACCAGCCTTTTATCAAACTCTTTTTACACAACAAAAAAGAAATTAACAACTCTTGAGAAAAATAAACGCAGGATCGTTGTTTGGATTACTGCTTTCGTGGGATCTTTGCCTGTGCCGGGAGCGCTTTGACTCGTCTCGCCCAGCGAGACAGTAAATTTGTTGTCTCGCCCAGCGAGACAGTAAATACTGTCTCGGAAAATGCAGTTTCTCATTGTAACCGCTCTCCCACGTTTTAAATTCCGTTATTCTGGCAGTTATCAACGTGATTCTCGCCCACGACGTTTCCCACGTTCTTGAACAGTTAGTGGCCACGTGTCGACGGTTGCAAAACAGTTTCTTGAACCACTGATAACTGTCTCGTGTGCGAGACAGTAAATTCTGTCTCGCACGGCGAGACAGTAAATACTGTCTCGCAGGGGCGAGTCTCGCGGGGGGAGACAGTAAAGACTGTCTCGCCAGGTGAGACAGTAAAGACTGTCTCGCCTGTGAGACAGTCTATACTTGTGTTCTTTTGCCTTTTTGGATGATTTCCTCTTGAGCTGTATTTGGATATCTTTCAGCATTTTTTGACGCCTACAACGTGACGAGTTCTCGCCGGAAAAGTTATCGCCGACGAGAAAAATGACCTAATTGGTAATTTTAATCAATTAAAATGCCTTAACGCCGATTTTTTTATTTAAAATACCTTCTTGGCAAATAGGGTTGAGTTATAATACCAATATGGGTATTTAGCCGGGGATTTTTCTTGTCCGCAAGAACTCAACCATTGTACTAAAATTTTAAAGTTGTGACGATGATTCATGGTAATATTTTTATATTCTAGCATTTTTTTTACAGGTTGGTTGAGTATCTTTTTATGGGCCGAAAACTGGACTCACGCCTCGGTGCCGAATTTTAGAAAATTTGCTATAAATTTGCAGGCCAATGGAATTTCAACCTAGACTGTTCTGATGTCACGTGAAAGGATCCAACGATTAGACCAAATTTCTCAAGCTGTGACGGGAACCGAGGGTTATAATATTTTTTATTCTAACGAGGCGTAAATAGGTTTCTCCGGCTCTTGATCCTTGTCCTCTGCCTCTTTACATCACCACTGGATTTTTGCAATCAACTGCATGAGGAACAAAAATTCAGTTATGGACAATCATGAAGACAATGTACTCGTAATCATTTCAAAGAAAGAAAAAGATTGAACGGAGCAATGAATGGCTATAACTAACATGACAGAGCAAGATCTCAAAGAAAACAAAATATTGGTCATCCTAATAGGGTGGGGACCCATCATGAGGGTCCCCACATTCATAATTTTGCATTAGTTATCTTGGATGCCCCCCACTATTTGCAAACCCATGAGCCCCTCCCCACGCACATAATTTTTTTTATCTTACTTGGGCCCTATTCTCACTTTAAAGGATGCCTTCTCCCTCCCTCTCCTTTGGGTTGATTTCCCAAAACCCCTTTGAACTTTGGAGTGTCTCGCGAAGCCCCCTAAACTCTAAACTATTCTCACCAAACCTCCCTACGTGTAGTTGGCAAATAACTAAAATTTTCTTGAAAGGAAAGAAAACCCTCTAACTACGAGGAGAGGGGTGCGCTGCCTGCAAACGGGGGTGTTCGCGGGAAAAATCGTGTCTTTCTTTGTAATTGATTCCATTGTCATCTTAAATAACAGCTTTTTGAGTTACAAAAGATCCGGTCTTTTTATAAGATCCGGTTACAATGAAAATCAAAGAAAAATAAACAAAGATTACAACTTTCTCCTTTTGTGTCGAACAAATCACGAGCTCCTGTTTTGCGGTCGCTCGCTTTGTGGGTTCTTTGCCTGCGCCGGGGTTTATCCGTGGACCACCGCGAGATCTAGATCCGGTCGGATCTACGCAGTACGACGGGTATTATTTCGCTAAGGAAATAATAGCCGGGGGGGATTGGTTCACCAAGGAAACAATCGCCCAAATCTCGGGATCAAAGACCAAGCTTTGATCCGGAGTATGCCTGCGTAGATCTGAGATCCGGTCCTCTCGAACTCTTGCCTTATTTGGCGTTGACGATCGCCGAGCACCAGATCTGGATGAGCAAGTCCTCGAAGTCCTAAAGCTTGAATCTTTTTTAGATCTGAGTCTTCAATCCAGCAGGGCTTCGCCTCCAAAAAAATCCAACATTTTCGAATGAACCACCCTTGGCCTATTTATAGGCACCCAGATCTGTGCCTAGGCACAGATCTGGGCTGAGGTGGCTCGGCCACAAGTGGCCGGCCACCCCTGGGTGGCTCGGCTCATGCCGAGCCACCTCAGGGTGGCTCGGCTTGGGCCGAGCCACCTTGAGGTGGCTCGG
>NC_033800.1:7622887-7624033 GCF_001876935.1 Asparagus officinalis | reverse complement strand
CCGCACGCGAATGGATGTATTCTGTTGCTTGCGTGCGATTCGTCAACCTCGTCGCCTCGTTGGTTCGTCGGTTTGTGCCGAGCTATGCTAGGGGACCTATAAGCAATTTTATATGCCTACAGATACCCCCTCCAAAGTATTTCAGTCTCGTTCTTTTATATAAGAGTCTGGAATACTTTGGATATGATTGTCCCAACCTTCAGTCGGTGTAACGGGACCTTGGAATGGCTTCTATTCTTGATTCCTTCAATCCTTCAGGCTATCCGGTGCTTTGTCGAATGTCTGTAAGGATTCCGGTGCTGCATTTATTGTCTGACCGTTGTCGGAATTTTGAACTTGAAGTCAATTCTTGATTTAGCTCGTGCTTGTTGGTTCAACATAGAACTGACCATCGATTGTTGAGTCCATATATGCGGCGCGTTGTCCGGCGTAGTGTTGTTGAGTTATCCTTAAGAATATTTAGAAAAATATTCTCCAGGAACTTCTCAGCCAAAAGGTAGGAAACAGTTTTACTCATATACCTTATTGGAGTATTAAGAAGCAATTTATACTCGTATACTTTTCGGAGTAATGATTCTTTCATTGCAACGCATTGATCGGCGTTGACCCTAGGGTTACGCGTTGACCGGTGTTGACCCTAGGGTTTCGAATGTCGTACGTTGACTGTTTGGTCGCAACGTGTTGACTGGCGTTGACCTAGGGTTACGCGTTGACCGGCGTTGACCTTAGGGTTTCGAATGTCGTTGGATGCTCAAATCACGAGACCAACTAATGAAGCTGATGCGTCAGTGACGTTCGTATTTTATAGGATTTTTGGCAAACCCTCAGCCATCAACGGGTTTGATGAGCCTTTACCGACTGCCGTTTGAGTCGGGCTAGCATGCGGATTAGATATGATTGTCCCATTCTTCGATTGGTTAAGACGGGATATTTGGAGTGGCTTCCGTTCTTGATTCCTTTAGTCCCCCAGGTTGTTCGGTGCTTTGTCGAATGTCTGTAAGGATTCCGGTGCTGCATTTATTGTCTGACCGTTGTCGGAATTTTGAACTTGAAGTCGATTCTTGATTTAGCTCGTGCTTGTTGGTTCAACATAGAACTGACCATCGATTGTTGAGTCCATATATGCGGCGCGTTGTCCGGCGTAGT
>NC_033800.1:7618596-7622503 GCF_001876935.1 Asparagus officinalis | reverse complement strand
TACGGGAATAGGCTACCCGGTAACGTGTATTAGACGCTGACTTATCCCTACTTAGGTTTCGGGATGAAATACCCTAGAATTGAACTCTGGTGTCTTTTTCTTCGGAGAAAGACTAAACCGGCGACGCGTGTTAGGCGTCGGCATATCCTTTCTTAGGATTCAGGATGAAATTCCCCATGCGTGTAAGGCATGGATTTTGGTGTTATTAATACCACCCTGCCACAATGTTGAATATGTGAACGGGTGTTCTTTTTAACGGTTAAGAACTAACCGGCGGCGCGGGTTAAGCGCTGACTTATCCTTGCTTAGGTTTCAGGATACAATACCCCAGAATCGAACTCTGGTGTCTTTTTCTACGGAAAAAGACTAAACTGGCAGCGCGTGTTAGGCGCAGACTTATCCCTGCTTAGGATTCGGGATAAACTTCTTAAGATGAATCCTAAATTGACAAATTTTTTGGAAAAGGTTGGTGTCTTCTCTTGGGGCAAAGACGAACCCGAAATGGGAGAGGAAGAATTTTATATTCTATCTCCCGACATTGAAGAAGAAGAATTTTATATTCTATCTTCAGCTGGAAAGGAGACTCGAGGTGGGATCTCCACCCCCAGAATCCGGAAAGGTGAAACTAAGAGTGAGATCCCCACTCCGAGAATCGAAAAGATTCAGATAACCCTAACTGTTGGAAGGTTTGATTACCGAACTAAAGATGAATTCCTCGTTTATCGAGAGTGAATTGTGGTTTTGATCCTAACTGTAGGAAGGTTTGATCGCTCAATTTGTGGACCTCTCGTTCATTGGGGGAATCGAGAGGGGATTTTGACTGTGGTCCTAACTGTAAGAAGGTTTGACCAATTGGGAGGTTTGAGACGATCCTAACTGTAGGAAGGTTTGATCGCTCGATCTGTGGACCTCTCGTTCATTGGAGGAATCGAGAGGGGATTTTGACTGTGGTCCTAACTGTAAGAAGGTTTGACCAATTGGGAGGTTTGAGACGATCCTAACTGTAGGAAGGTTTGATCGCTCGATCTGTGGACCTCTCGTTCATTGGAGGAATCGAGAGGGGTTTTGGTTTTAGTCCTAACTGTAGAAAGGTTTGACCAATTCTGAATATTATGTCCAGACTCTAGCAATGAGAGTGCTGAGAATTTGAATGAGAGTTTCTTATTCATTATCTTGATGTGGTGACCGGGTTATCCCTAAGAATACACTATATGGAATTCTTTTGGGAACTTCCCGTTACATGAATCATCCACCCCCAGCTTCCTCTGCAAAACTGGGTATGGTATTGTACTCATTTGGGTGTTCGGGTTATCCTTAAGGATATACGATTCTCTAAGAACTTCCCGTTACATAAATCGTCCACCCCCAGCCTCCTCTGTTGAACCGGTTCGGACATTATTCTCAGCTACCTGACCGGGTTATCCTTAAGAATATTAACGTAATATTCTCCAGGAGAACTTCCCGTTAAAAGTGGGAAACAGTTTAGACTCATATACCTATTGGAGTATACAGGGAGCAGTTTAACCTCTTGCACCTGTTGGAGGATTGAGAAACAGTTTATACTCGTATACTCTTTGGAGTCTTGTTTTGACTTAATTGAGCGATATAACTCCGGCTTCAACCAAGGTCTGAATGCTATTCTTGAGAGAAAAGCAATCCTTGGTGGGATGAACGACCCTCCTGTGGTATGCACAGTACTTTGGGTCCGTAGTATTGTCAGCTTCCTCCTGATTTGTGATAGGTGGTAGCTTGATCCTGTTGCTTCCAAGGAGGGATTCGAAGATGGCTGGAACGTCTTCGTCCTTAAAAGAGTACTCTTTTTGGAGTCTCAGACCCGAAGCCTTTTGCTGCCTTCGGGATTGCTGTCGTGACGTTTGATTAGCATCATCAGCAGCTGCAGGTGCCTTGTCCTTACCACGAGAGGCGAAGTTTGAGTTGAGCGGATTAACTGTCGGTCGGTTCCTCTCGGCCTTCTTCCTTCGGAGGAAACGTTCGGCTTGTTCACCGCGCACCTTCAAGTCTTTCCAAGTGTCAGACGGTGCTGTTCCCATTGCTTCCAACACGTCCAGTGCAAGGTTGTTGTGGCAAGTCTGGAGGATGAACTCCTCAGTGATCGGGTCCCGACAGTTCATCGCCTTGTTCCGGAACCTCTTGACGAAGGTGTCGACTAACTCCCCGTCTTTCTGCTTCTCATCGAGCAATGATCCGATAGATATCTCGGTGTCGTCGTCGAAGAAATTGGTGAGGAACATGGTCTCCATATCGTCCCAGCTGTTCACGCTACCTGGCTTGAGGCGGCGATACCAATCGAAGGCGGCTCCGCGAAGGGTGCCGACGAATGACCGCACCATCAGAGGCTCATTGCCAGAGATAACACCAGGTGCGATTTGAAGTAAATCAAATGCTGCATGGGTGAACCCTTCCCAGGTGCGATTTGAAGTAAATCAAATGCTGCGTGGGTGAACCCTTCCCATCAAACGGCGTGAAGTTAATTAGACTGAACTTCACCGGATAAGGGATTGATTCCCATTCTCGTGGGTATGGACAAGGAATGCCCGTCTTCTTTATCTCTTGAGCGGAGATCAATGTGTTGATTTTGCTCTCGAGGTTCTTGATCTTCAGACTTTCGCCTGTGTTTTCGTTAGCACGATTCTGAGGCGGAAGTGTGCAACTTCCTGAACAACTTGATTACGGCGGCTTGGTTCGCCTTGCTGGTTTGTCAGCGCTCGGATTTGCTGGTCATGCATTTCTCTCATGTTCTGCATGACCATCTGCATTTCGAACCTAAAGCTCTCCTGTTGCTTAGCTAAGGCGTCTTCGAGCATCTTGGCCACTTGTTCCGTGCTTATCATGAATGACTCGCAGGGTTGTCCATCGCTGGACACTGTATTATCTGATGCGACCGCAGAGCAGGCATCTGATTCTTCATATTCTGAAGGTGTTCTTGTCCGAACCCTATCATAAGTTCCTCGTGCAATGGCTCCGGACTGCAGGCGAGTTCTAGGCCGGGATGCTTTCAGGATCGACTCGAGATTATCCCGTGCCGATGTCCCTCTGCTGGTCATGTTGGTGGTGACCCTCGGAAATTCTCCGTCTTCAATTACCCTTCTTCTTTGTCGGAAGCGCCTAGACCTTGGTCTTGGCGTTTCGGTACCAAGCCTTTTGAACACTGAAATTCGCTCGGGGACTGCCTTAATGCAGTTGCACTCAGACAGTACCGCCCGAATGAGCTTTGAACAAGGGCACTGAGTTTCTAGCCTTCGAGGACTCCTCTTTCTGGCTTTGCTCGTACCCTCAGCACGATAGTACAGCTCTTCCGTTTGAAAGTCGGAGCAACCTATCGTGTGTTGGCACGATTTCTCAGGTATAAAGCAATCATCATCAAACGATAACATTTCCTTCTGAGAGTAAATTACCTTCTTCGGACTCTCGAGAGTCACGCGCCTCGAAACGCGCCTTTGTGGGCGTGAATGCTCAGCGGGCTCCTGGACTTCAATGCGCAAGGTGGCGCGCGCAGCTGCCTTGAACTCGTTATCATCTTGAGGGTGATGGCGACCCCCATCATGTTGATTCGTTCGGGGTTTTCTTAGTGGACCCAAACGTCTTTGGATTGGAGCTTTGCCTTTTTCATCGGGAATTGGACCAAGGCGCTCCAAGACTGACTTCCTTTTCTGGGATGGTCCTGCGGGATCTCCCGGAGCAGTTGTGGAAATCATCGGCGGTTTGGATTGATTCGCCGGAAGTTGAACTTTCGACGGCTGCAGTTGACGCTCTTGGGTCTGAACCGCCGCTTCAGACTTCGGCCTCCAAACTTTGCGAGTTGGTGGTGGCTTCTTGGCTACCTCTTTCTGCAGCTTTCTACGGGCTTCTTCAGCTTGAGCCCGTGCCTGCGCTGATAGTGCGCGGC
>NC_033800.1:7617781-7618582 GCF_001876935.1 Asparagus officinalis | reverse complement strand
TCCTCCAGCGTTGATCGGTTCCGTTTGACACGGACTCATTCCATTGTTGGCGGCTTGGAGGAACCACCATTCATTGATTGTTGAGGCTTTTTGTCTCTCTTGTTCTTCAGATCCGCGTTGTATCGGATCCCGTCAACAGACTCCATGGCCTTTGCGAATTGTTTCGCAAGGCGTTGACGTTGCCTTTGGCGGGCTCTCTTTGAGAGAGTCACCACGCCCCCTGCGGCAGAAGGGTTGGCCAGAGTAGCTCCGACCTGGTTGGGATTTGGAGGAAACTCACCCGATGCGACTTTGGCATCAAACGGGGCGAGATCTTCGTTGGTGTTTTCAACGTCTTCATACCAACGAGTTCTTCTCCTGGAAGAGAACTTGGACTTCTTGGACTTGCGGGGGGAGGTAGATCCGGACGAGGACACGTACTCCTCGAACTTGGCTTGGTCGAACTCATACTCGACCTCCTCCTCGACCGGGATCGAGATCCGCGGCTGCGACGCAACGATCTCGGCAGCGAGATCGGTGGCTCCCACTGTGGTCGCCAGATTGTTCACGGGGAAAATCGTTTTCTTCATTGATGTCATTGTGATCTCAAAATAACAACTTTTTGTGGTTATAAAAGATCCGGTCTTTTTTAGATCCGGTTACAACGAAATCAAAGAAAAAATAAAAAGATTACAACTTTCCTTTCGAACGCGAATCGCAAGATCCTGTTTTGCGGTCTCTTGCTTTTGTGGGTTCTTCGCCTGCGCCGGGGTTAATCCGTGGACCACCGTGCGATCTAGATCCGGTCGGATCTACGCAGTA
>NC_033800.1:7616604-7617423 GCF_001876935.1 Asparagus officinalis | reverse complement strand
TGCCCGCGCACAGATCTGGGTCGGCCACCCATGGGTGGCCGGCACTGGGCCGAGCCACCCATAGGTGGCTCGGCCACCGAGCCCCCTATGGGTGGCTCGGCTTTGGTCGAGCCACCTATAGGTGGCTCGGTTTTGGCCGAGCCCCTATAGGTATTTGGGTTCCGTTGTTTTCCGTCTTTCGGTTCTGTCCGTGATTCGGTTGTGTGGTTGATTTAGACTCTGATTCGTTGACCTGATTTGGCAGTAATCTGATTCCTGATTTGGCAGTAAATCCACTTCTGAGTTCGAGTCCGAAACCGATCTTGATTCGGTCGTGATTCATCCGAGTCCGCCCTTGGTTGGATGACTCGTTGACTCTTCAAACCGTTAGCTTGATTCCGCACGCGAGTGGATTTATTCCGTTGTTTGCGTGCGGTTCATTAGCTTCGTAGCCTCGTTAATGCGCTTCGTCGCGTATCACTTGGCTTCGGCGTTGTGGACTAACAATCGTGTCTGCATACGTCGCTCGATGGTCGGTTCGTCGAATCGGCGTTGTCGAGCTATGTTAAGGGACCTATAGGCAGTTTTATACGCCCACAGATACCCCCTCCAAAGTATTTCAGCCTCGTTCTTTTATAGAAGAGTCTGGAATACTTTGGATATAATTGTCCCATTCTTCGATTGGTTACGACGGGATATTTGGAGTGGCTTCCGTTCTTGATTCCTTCAGTCCCCCAGGCTGTTCGGTGCTTTGTCGAATATCTGTAAGGGTTCCGGTGCTGCATTTATTGTCTGACCGTCTGTCGGAATTTTGAATTTGAAGTCGATTCTCGATTTTCT
>NC_033800.1:7615878-7616594 GCF_001876935.1 Asparagus officinalis | reverse complement strand
GAAACTAACCCCTCTCCTTTCCCCAAGACCACAAACCATCTAGTTCAAAGACAACAAAGAGCCTGAGGGAGTCTTCTCGTTGAAACTAACCCCTCTCCTTTCCCCAAGACCACAAACCATCTAGTTCAAAGACAACAAAGAGCCTGAGGGAGTCTTCTCGTTAGCAAAGAAAATGCAATCCTGTGATCACGCGGTAGAAGGTGACTACATTGACATGGACATAAGCTCCGCTGCATTTTTGTGCTACAGCAAACCATCTCCTCCTCGTTCAAGAGAATTTGAATTCCAAATGTCATTCAATAATTTACCAGGGAGAGAAGAAGCTACGATAACCTCGCCGGCTGACGAGCTCTTCTACAAAGGCAAGCTCCTCCCTCTTCACCTCCCCCCTCGCCTTCAGATGGTGCAGAAGATTCTCCAGAGCTCGGCCGACGCTTCGGGAGAGAACCCGAACGCTACCGTCGTTGCAACCAGCACCACGGTCGCCAAGGCCGGCTCTTGCAGTGTCGGGTCAAAGAAATCCTGGCCCGCAAAGCTCAGATTGATCAGGCAGTCTCCTCTTAGTCTCATCAAGCTCAAGGCATCAAAAGCTTATCTTAAATCTCTGTTTACGTCCAAATCTGGACGCGCTGACGAGTTCGATGCGGCTCCCAGGGCAGAAGAGACCAATGCTAAAACACTCATGAGGAGCATCGAGAGGGAGAGGATGTTGGAAG
>NC_033800.1:7615179-7615827 GCF_001876935.1 Asparagus officinalis | reverse complement strand
GCGACCTCCTCCTCCTCTTCTTCCTCTTCCTCCTCCTCCTCGTTCTCGAGCGTGAGCTCGGGCAGACTCCACGGGTCACAGGTACTGAATAGGAGCAGCAGCGTGAATTCTGAGATGGAGAGTTCGATCCAGGGAGCGATCGCGTACTGCAAGGAATCTCAGGTGGGTGCAAGGAAGAGCGCCAGCGACGTCGAGTTCTGCTCGGTTTCAGCTTCGAGGATCGCAGGAGCTTGTGACTTTGCAGGGGTTGATGAGAGTATGTAATTGTTTCAATTTTTTTGTTTTCTAATTTTTTTTTTCTTTTTTGTACTAAATTTTGAGTGTGCCTGGTTTCAGGCTTGGAAGGCCTATGCTTGATTCTGTGTTCTCAGTAAAAAATCTCAGTTCCAAAAAATAAGATTTTTTTCACGGTTGCTCTTGAAGATTTACCTTCTCAAGATCCTGATGGTATCACTTTCACAGTCATAAGCCGATAATATCCAGTTAATTTCTATTCTTCTTTCAATTTTATTTTTTACTGAAAACTCCAGCGATTTGTTAGTTAAAATGACATCCGGATTTGATGGAAACAGAACTCTATGGGGAGGGAAAGTGGCATGTACTCACTGCCATATTAAGTATGCAGGACATTTATTTGCTGGTGAAATT
>NC_033800.1:7595992-7615169 GCF_001876935.1 Asparagus officinalis | reverse complement strand
CCATGAACCAAGATCCAAAGGTGTACTCTCTCTACCAATTTACTGTTAAATACCCACAGATAGTCATAAACTTAATCTGGATGGCGTGTTTATTCTATTTTCCCTCTTTGCTCATCCCTCTACATGTTACCATATGTGCACATTAAGTCATCATTTTGTTACCTTTTTATGTTGGCTGGTGGATTCAGGGGGGGAGAAAAGGAAAGAAAACTTGTTTTGCAAGGTGTTATAATATAAAACTGTAACCCTCAACCCACACTACGATTCGAGAACTTCAAATTGTTTTGGTGCGGTGGCAGGATTCGTTGACATGGTATCAGAGCGATCTACTCTAGGTTTGTATTTTACTGGACACGAATTTCTGAAGCAGACTTGATCAAAAGATGCTGCGTCGTCGCGAGTCCATGACTTTGAATTTTTGGCTTAGTTGTAGGGAACTTCCATGCAGGAAGTAGGCCAAGTGCGGCCTTTTCGACTGATAAGAAACATAGGACCTCCCTCATACTTATGCCATATCCATCGCGGCCTGCAGTCTTTATGGATCAACTTACCATCATTGCAAGAATCATTTCGATCTCATTTCAGCGCTGAAGCCGATAAAGCCTCTTGCAAATGTTGATGTATGGTCTGATATCTACCTGAACCGTAACATGGAAGTGAAGGGGAAAAGGTCCAATGAGAAACACTCAGAATCAGTAGTACATCTAACTTCCAATTGATCACAAAGAAACCTGGTTGAAAAGACTATCAAAGAACAAAATTATGCTCAGAAGAAAGAAAAATGCTGATACGGAGATATTTTTTTTCACAATAAGAAAGTACTTAAAAAATCAGAGTTGGTAAGCTCCAAAATGACAAGACGTTGGAATAATAGACCTTCATTTTGGATCTTGAACGATAAAACAAGAAATTCAAGCAGCAGACATGCCAAAAGAAATCAACTATGGCATGCTAATAGATTCACTTCAACTGTCAAAAGAAGGTGGTAAAGCATCAACAGTTACTTTGCTAAGGAAATTTTTTATGCTGGGATTTGTAAGAACTCTTTTTTTTAACAAAGGATGACAAATAATCATTGGAACCTGCAATCATGACATCAAACTGTTTGACAATTTGCAACTGAATAATCATTATAGCATAGACCCACTCAAAAGCAAAATGATTCCTTCAATGTAAAAATATTTTAAAGCCTGAAGAAACCTTCAGACTCGAAAAAAAACACAAACCTTAAACAGTTTAAAAATGTCAGTAAAAGGTCTGACAAGTTGAAAACCAAAAGAAACCAACATTGATGTGCACGTAACAGGTAGTTCTTTCTCCAAGGCCTTGGAAGATCTGTACATTCTAGGGTTAATTGCAGGTAGGCCTGTTGTAGTTCTATTTTTGCAGGTAGACCCTACTGAGTGCGATATTTTGACTCTTTTACCGTATATAGGTAAAACTGTTTTTCTTAACAAATAGACATCTGAGAGTAAAAGAGTCGATAAAATTCACTCTGGGGGTCTATCTGCAAAAATAAAACTATGCGCAACTGGCTATAGTACAAGGGGCCTATCCGCTATTAACCCTATAATAATACACGGTACTTGTCGAAAACAAAAGGAAGCAAACATAACAAACCCCCACAAAACAAAAACCCCAAACATAACAAACATAACAAACACAGTCATGTCATGTGCAGGCTGCACTACATATCACCAGCTGGTATAATGTCTGCAGGTACTCGTTTCTCCACACGATACACTTGCTCTCTACAAATTTTGTATCATGCTTCCAGGGTTCCTCGAACAATGTGATACCTCACACAGGGTAAATCCTTAATTAACCCGAATTAGAGATAGACAACACAGGTAACTACACAATTATCTAGCAGTATCAAAGGTAGATTTTATCCACAGCCTATGAAATTTTAAAAAGAAAAGAAAAGGAGGGGAAAAAAGGAAAGCTCATACATTTGCAAAGTCTCTGCCCCCTGTATAGCTAAACTAAAGCAAATATGAAAAAGGTTAATCTACACAGCATGTGAGCATGGCGTGCTGATATATAAGTTACATTTTTCTCTTTATTTATCTATTTATTTATTACTTATAGAGATATTGCACTGTCTTATGTTACGTGGTCGTCGATCGTATTGTTGCTCAGGTAGGTATCCAGGTACTGGGAGGAAAAAAAAAGCAAGCAAACTGGGTGATCACCTAACAAAGATATGAAAGACAAACTTAAAAGCTTAGAGGCATCAAGATCGGGCGCAACATACGACTAAAATTATGAAAACATATGTTACATCTTTAGAAATACCCCAGTCATTCAAGTGATATTCTTAAACATCTGCTTGTTTGATCCGTTAACCGAATCTAGAGATTTGTCTTGAATAGGACTCCCAGTAGTTCTATAATAAAGTGAGTGACAAGATGTTATTTTTTTCTGCAGAAGGGTTAGGCAGAAAAAGAAAAATGAAACGATTGATATGCAAATCAGCCATAAAGGGCGACGATGCGTAGAATTTCTGCTCGTTCTGTCGTGGTGATTACAGGGATCCGAAGAGCTAGTTCGAAGGAGAGAATTTACTATATAACATAGTTGGTCGAGAGTTTTAACTTAATAAGCACCACTATCCAAATTGAATACAGCATCCAATTCAGCACATACATGCGGTGCACAAGAACTAGAGCTCTGGAGGTAGATTTAGCAGCATAAGAACTTTGTTTCTTGGTAATATTCTGTTTAAGAGTCAGCGAGGATAGCCTTTTACATCCCAGACAACTATATGCTGTTCACAAAAGTTTTGTGTACATTTTTGTGTAGAAAGTAAAAACATAGCTGGTATAGTATATCTATTCTACAGAGATCAGTTTACATCAAATCACCAGGTCAGATCACACGACAACACAACTAGCTCCTCGAAAAAAATATTACGAGGTGATGACTGAAACTTCATCTATAACATTTATATGGATGAATGGCCATGTAGAAAGTATCGCGATAAAAACTGCCCGAGCTATTTGAAGTGAAAGTATCAGAGAATGTCAGGTCTTGAGTACACATGACCTGGAGCCTTTTGATTCTGGAAAAATCTACATATCATGTGCTGCTACTGCTCAATACCAAGCCTTTCAGCTCTGGCATTTTACTTTCCAATAGTTCCTTTTTGCTTAGAATCCTGTCAGATGTGCAATCTTCTTCCTGCACAAGAATAAGATCACATCACTACAGCAGCAAATACAAACTAGAACATAAATATCATATCCGTGAATTCTGTCAAAATAAGAAAGCTATAATCACGCAAGAAAAAAGGCAAGCAAGCATGTATTTATAAAGCACTGTGATGTTTATATAGGCATGGATAGCAATACTCACATCTCCAGTTGCAGCAGCTTGTAGGGCTAAAAGAGTGACAGTAGCACTATGATAATCCATCAAGATCTTATACGCCGGATCAGGAAGTTTGTCCTGTTATATTCACAACAAACTATAATAAATATATAGCAAAAATTGAATCTGAGTGGAAGATATATTACAAAACAATACTTCTACATATTTGATTCACATTCGAGAGTGTATGTAAGTCAGCAAATAACATAAATAAAAATCTACCGAAAACAACTATTTGATCCTGCAGGAAATGTTTAAGCTAGATATTCATGGTGATATATCTACGACATATATACATACAAGAATCAGAACAGTATTACCTTTAGACGAGAAACAGCAGCAGAAATAGCCCTTCCAGGTGCTTGAAGAGCCCTGTTGTATACCTAAAAAATTGACAAGGGGAAAAGTATGTATTTCATGCAATTAAAGGTATGCAAATGTAAAATACCAACAGTTAACTTACCTGCAGGTACAGCAAGGCAACAACTTTCGGTAGAAGTGCAATCGGGTCAGTTTCTGCGGAAATTTGTGCTGTCAAGTCCTGAAATCAAACTATGTCAGAATCACAACAGGTAATAAACAGTTGTTTCAACATAAAAGTGAGCATTATCCAATGAATGAAGTGCTAAGTAAATGCAAATGAACAAAACATCGCATCTAACATACAAGAATTTTTTGTTTTTGCCTATTCAAATATAGAAATTTTTGCTTTTGCCTATTCAAATATATTATTAAGATTACAAACACCTTGGATTTGTAAGAATATGTTTTTCCATTGAGATGTTTCCTTATTTGATCTTTTTTCTTAAACCATCATGGCATCTGAGTTTAGAACTGTACTTTACACCAAACAAATGGCAATACCTTCTTTCATAGATTCCTTACCCATGAAATCAACATCAGACACAAATGTCTGGCAAGTTAATAATCTTTATAAAAATTAGTATTGCAGCAGTTTTTTGGACTTCTCAATATGATGTGGAGAATCTTCATGGATAAGTGTCTCCCGTTTCTATTTCATGCATTGTGCTTAATTGCCAGTTTGCCACGTTGATGCCACCATTTTGAAAGGTTACTTACAATAACAAAAGTACCACCAGTATGCCACTCATATACCATATAAACATGAAAAGGGATGCCAACTATTTAGACTAGGGATACATGTTTGCAAATGTATGCGTTAGGTTATGGACGGACGAGTAAGAAAATAACTGAAAATAGCGTAGCATAAAAACAGAAGAGAACATGCAGAATAGTAAGCGAAAAACCATTGTTTACGTTGCTTTCATCAATTTTACAGCCATACCTTACGAGAAGAATGCAATAGCGTCCTTTCTAATTTCTTGTCAAGCTTTTTCAATAGCAGTCCACTGCATAATGGCATAGCAAGTATCAAACAACAAAGCAAAAAATTCTAAGGGATCAAAATCACAAACATGATAGCGTGTTGGTTGTTCTTACCATTCCTCTGCTAATGCCCCTAGTTCAGCCATGAAAGGTTCTACACTCTGCACATACAAGCATTAGAAGAATGTTAGAAAATCATTAACATCATTGATCCAAAAGTGAAGAAGAATCTAGAATGAAAATAACATTGGGAGTTCTTTATATTCAAAAAACAAACCTTCGCCTCCAAAGCTTCAACCACTGCTTGTGCCTTCACTGATAGAGAGTCAGGCAAGCTCTTTGCCTACAAAACCGAAAGAATGTTAATAAAACGCCCAACAAGGGAATGAAGCAATTTTAGTGTGAAAAGGAAGAAGACACAACTTGAACAAGATGACTTAAATACTAGAGGCGTATGCTAGATAGAAATGAGTTTCAGACCAAAGAGATACGGCTCTGGTCCCCACAACCTGGACTTTCAGTATCACCAACTTCAACTCCATTCTTCAATTTATCATCCATCACCTGAAGATGGTAAAGAATACAAAGTAGAAGTTAATACCTTGAACATCTAGAAATTAAGGACGACACTAAATCAAAGAGGTCTTTGAGTTTCCAGGATTGATAAGGAACCAACAGAGATTGGTCATAGTTATAAAGTGAAGACATTTTATAGTAAACCTTATCTTCTTCAGCGTTCATTCTTCACAATCAAAATAAAAAAATATTGATCAAATATTGACATCTTTACCAAAGTTGAAATAACTTTGTCCACAATCGATGCAGCCATGGTCTTAAGCAGATGCTTGTGTAAGACAACCTGCATTTATAGATAACTTTATTGATCATGTAACAAACCTAAGAAAATTTTCAATGCAATTTTTTGACCGTGAATCTTACAGATGTTGAAGGATCATCTTCAAAGAGATCAAGTGCTTTTTCATAAAGCTGAAATTCCAAGAAACCCTAAGAAACATATAGGTCAAAAAGACGAGGAACACAGAGATCAGAGCACATTCACACAAGCAACTGAGCAAGATGGCATTGACAAACACCAATGATATAGAAATATGTTAAGAAAAAGAAATTTTGACATAAAACTGAGATGTATATAGCAACAACTCTTGCAAAAAGGAAGAAGTAAACCTCATCCAGCTGCTTCTGCAAATTATCAAGCAGCCGACGTCTTCTCTCGGAATTTTCCAACATCACTGAATTCCTTTTCTTTTTCCATGAATTGAGCAGCATTGGTCTCAAATGATTGGACAACTTTCTAAGCAATGAACTTGGATCCTCAGGATCTAATTGGCAACCAATAACAGTGAAAATATATCAGTGACACATAAACACTAGTCCATGAAACAACTATCAATTTATTTATGCACAAACCTCCTAATTCACCCAGATCAGGAGCCAATGCCAGAATCTTTTCTGTTATCCATTCTTCAGATGGCACATTCAAGTTATCCTCTCTCACCTTGTCCAGACCTTTTCTAGTACCAGATTTAGTATCAGAAGGACCTGTATCTTTGGTTTTTCGCTGATTTTTCTTGAATTTAATAGGAACATGTTCCTGGCTATCAAAATCGCTTTCAGATGCTCCTGTCTTCGCAGATCCCTGGACTTTTCCTCTTTTCTTCTTTGACCCTTTTTCAGAAACATATTTGCTGCTGCCTCCATCACCACCGGTCTCTTTCAGCTCAGAATAATCACAAGAACTGAGTCCACTTTTACGCTCATTAGCTGCATGCGAGTCAGTATGCATCCCTTGACCAGCAAGATTTGTCAAGCTAAATGTATCCATCTCTTTCTCCATTTGATCAAACATACCCTAGTACATGAACAAACAGAGAAGACATAATGTCCACATTAAGGCATCTTACTTTAGCAAGAGAACAGTTAGGCAACATGCTTTACAACTAAACCACATTTGATATACA
The DNA here is from genome assembly GCF_001876935.1 of Asparagus officinalis. Taxonomy (NCBI): domain Eukaryota; kingdom Viridiplantae; phylum Streptophyta; class Magnoliopsida; order Asparagales; family Asparagaceae; genus Asparagus; species Asparagus officinalis. Next base: position 7,608,471 of record NC_033800.1, on the reverse strand, counting down.
ATTGCAGTTTGTATATAAGGGTTAACATAAGAACCAATGCTGATAAAAGAATAAAGTAGCATACAGTAGCAGAGATTTTATCCAGAGGCAAATGTAGTTTGCATGTGTTGTTCAACTTTGAAAGGGAAAAATAAGCGTTTTGAGAGGTAATGACTCCCAAAATAGGAAACAGTAATACTCTATGGAACTGTACCTTGATATAGTTGCTGCTAAATATGCATGATTCACCCAATACAATTGCTTTCGAGGACTGAAAACACAAAGGAGAATTAATAACTCAAATGTTTACAAAAGCAAATTAGCAAGGAGGAGATGAAATAAAACCTTAAGCGCCTTCTGAACAGAGGGACAATGTGACAAGATTTTAGTAACATCCCGGCCTCCAACATACGCTGGCAGAACTGAAAGACTGTCAATCCTGAAAGAACAGTAATAGCTTTCTACATTCAGATAGTACAACCAAAATAATGGATATCTGAAAATATTAACTAGAAATTACGAGGTGACTTAGATTCAGTTTAACCTCTTAGGAGTTTTAACTATACAAGGTGTAATGCACGTGCACTGCATGTGGTTAAATAATTGTATATTACAATTATTAACTTTAAGTTTATTTATTTACTATAAAATGGTTGTAAAAAACTTTTAATTTATCGTAATATGTTAATTTTTTTGGATATTTCCATGTGTGATTTTAACATTTTGTCTTTCAGAGAAATAGTGATGTTTAAAGCCTTAAAATATTAATATTTTAAGATTAAATAGTAATTTGAATGTATAGTTTCAAAATATTAATGATGTAAGGGACCAATATGGAAAAAACCTATTATTATTAATAAAAAATAAATTCTTGAGTCCATTAAGGAAAATGGTAGGTTTTATCTAGTCATTAAGTATTATTATTAATAAAAAATAAATTCTTGAGTCCATTAAGGAAAATGGTAGGTTTTATCTAGTCATTAAGGATTTTGTTCAGTTATAAAAAAATCACAGAGTCCATTAAGGAAAATGGTAGGTTTTATCTAGTCATTAAGGATTTTGTTCAGTTATAAAAAAATCACATCCACCTGTTGTTTACTTTCACCTGTTGTTTATCTGGCGATCGAGCATTATAGATATTCAAAAAAAAAATTCTAGAATTTTCTAAGTTAGAATGTGCAAATTCAATCAAGAAAGAAAATATAAATTATGTGATCAATTCCAAAATCTAATGTTGTACTCTTTTTACATCTTCCCAAATACTAATTGATCTGTCAAAACGATTACTCTCTAGTTTCAGAAAATTATAAAATATAGTCTGAGAATGATTTGTACATATTATGCATGTTTGTGGAAAAATTGATGTAAAAAGACAATGAAAGAAAAATTAACTTGTATTCTCTCAAAATCGATTACAATTTGGATTCTGATTACAAAAGAAAGGAGAATGAATTTGATTCTCCCCTTTATTTAAAACTGGGTTCTTCTTGGTAGCGATGGAGTGCCTCCTTCGATTGCTTGCGTCGAACTTGCTCTCCGTTGACGATCTGACCGTGCTATCTCACGAGAATGATTGACTTGTGTGATGAACTCGTAACAAGTTTAATAAACTCAGAACGAGTTGGAAACTCTGAAAAGAGTTGGTGAAAACTGAATAACTGATTGATGTAATTAACTTGCGTTGCAAGCTTAATTACGAACTCTTAAAGGAGTTTCAGAACTCAGAGCGAGTTGAAACTCTGTAACAGAGTTGTTAGAACCGAAGATTCGGTTGATAGCCAAGTTGATTCGCCGTTGATGAAGGGATCCCCTCAGATTTGACTTGCTAACTACTGAGTAGTTTGTTGATCTTCAGAGAAATCTCCTCCTCCGTGCGGTTTAGCTGCTGAGATTTACTAACCTTAAACGGTTTTGGTGCCAGCACACGTCAACCCCTTACTCAGTTGAGTAAGTCGGTTATTTATAGGGGGGTTAAGGGTGTAACCAACCCCTAAATCCGCTCCTAAGTGGGCGAAAATCCCTCAGAACGTGGGATAACGGTTTTGAGGCCGTTCGGCTTGTGTTTGAACAAGTCAAACGCCTACTTTGGCGTTCTGGGCCTTAACTCTGCGTCTAAAGCCTGAGACGCAGAGTTAAATCTCTGTTAGAGACTTGAAACGCACAGGTCGTTTGTGTGCTGAACCTCAGCTCTGCGTCTTGAGTTTGAGACACAGGGTTGGGTGTTTGCTGAAGAACGCACAGTCCGTGCGTTTTGTGTTTTAACTCTGCGTTGCAGAGTTGAATGTCAACTAGAGAACGCACAGTTCGTATGCGTTTTGAGTTTGGGAAACGCAGAAGTGGACTCTGCGTTTGGGAGAGGTTGTTGAATTGTAACATCATCCATTACAGCATCGCAAAGGCTATGGCTCATTGATTTTTGCTTGTTATGGGGTGTGAAAGTCGTCAGATTGTAACTCTCACGATTGATTATGAAGGCCACTGAATAAAGTTCTCATCAGCTGTCGGAAGCGTCGTTGAATTGTAACTCTTCTCGATCTGTGTGAAAAGTCCTCTATTTGCAACATTCGTTTGTCGGCACGAAAGCTATTTGACTGTAGCTTCCATTGTTGGAACTTGATGGGGATCAATCATCCATTGTGATTTTTAGATGAATATTTGTCCACAGCTCTCTACCAAGCAACTCACCAACTAAGTCCAACCTTTTATTTATGAAATCATTACACTGCTCATCAGCATCTCTAATAGTTGCTAATATAATATTAGTCATGTTGTTGTCGCAGCCATCAAGATCAATCATCTCAGAGATGAGGTCGTGTTTGTAGCGATTGTAGAGTTGCGGATGCAGTGATTAGAAAGTCGTCTGATTGTAACTTTCATTGTCGGGGCTTAATAGGGATTAGCTATCCATTGTGATTTTTAGACAGCCTACAATGCACTCATTGATTGTATTTTAATAAAATAATTCATATCTATCCAATGTCAAACAACATTCAAAAAATTAGCTTAAGGAGTTAGAAGAATACAATATTTACAATAATACTCATATCCAAGCTATGAGCTCCATAAACCGAATGTGAGCAATATAAAATGACAACTTAATTTATTTTGTCAAATAATTTATTACAAATTATAAAAGACAAGGGGAATCAGAACGATCATATACTCATCACAAATAAATATTAAATTTTTCTTAGAGGTTCTTATAGCAAAAGTTTTTTAGAGTTGATGTGTAGGATAAATTTAAAGACAGGTAACCCAAACCAATTCATTGAGTGATAGACTTGCTATAAACTCCACTCTTATAAAATTAATATCACATGTGCCTTAAGTTGTGCTTTTGTTTAAAAGTTAATTTTAGAAAACTCCCCCTCAACTATGGAGGGCATGATACCCCCCCTGAGAAACTTATTTAAGACTGAGTAAATCTCTGCTTATCTATTATGTGATAAGTACTTGACTTGAAAAGAGAAAAATATTAATCAATCATAAAAGAATTACCTTGGTTTTTACCAGATAAAAGAGATGATATAGAGGGGGGAATTATAAATTGGTTGTGATCCTTTTATTGTCGGTTGAGGATTTCTATTTAATTAAAATTGCTTTCTTCAAGAGGGTATTTTGTCCAAATCGCATATCGAAGTAACTATGTTAAGGGGGTTTTTTTTTATAGAAGTGTAAAATATTAGGGGAGTTTTTATGAGATACGATATAGTTGAGAGATATTTTCTAAAATTGCATCAAAATTGAGAGGGATTATCTATAACACCCCAAATAATGAAGGGGTTTTGTCAAATTGAATCAGTTGAGTGGGGTTTTTAAGACAATCCACATAGTTGAGAGGGTTTTTTTAAAAATTAACACTTCTTTTAAATATGGCTTATTTATAATTTGTCCCCAAAAATTTTAATAATTTAATATTAATCCCTAAAATTATGAGCAATTTCAAAAATTTGTGGGAATAACATAGAATCATTAGATATTTAAAAACAAGGAACTAATATCTAAATAACTTTTACGTATTTGCTCTTATATGCATTCTATTAAATATCGACCAATATATTGCTATATCAGCAAATATATCGGGTTAAAGACTTTATCTTGGTAATATTTTATATTATTTTATTTTGTTTGTTGAGTTTTTTGATAAATCGACCGTTATCGAAAATATGATCGATATATCTCTTTGAAGATATCAAGAAAATCATGTCATTTTGTAATTTGATTGTGGGCTAGGGTTTGGATCGTGTTTGGAAAATAAAATCGGAACCTGCAAAACCCACAAAGGCCACAATTCTTCTCCTAAATCTCTCCACTCTAGGCTCTCTCAAACCTTAAACATATATCTTGATGCAAATTCTTATGTTTAAAATTCATTAATATGTTAGATTACATATTACAATGTCATGTTATGTATAAATATTTACTCATATGACACCCAGTATTACATACATATCCCTAATTTTTGCTACCCGATATCATGGAATTTAGTTTTTCAATATTTATTTAATGTTCAACACTTTGTAGTAGTCCTTCAAAAGCTTCTTCTAAAGTTTCCTAAGCGAAGTATATAATTTCAGAAAATAATTCAAAATCTTGACTCATTCAAAATATGATGCTTTACTTTTTTCACATCTCCTCTACTATATAAATATAAGCTAAGCATCTGGCCTCATATTGTATGATAAATATTATTTGTCAATGGGATCATATACATTGTTTATAGATAACAAAGGTTTCAAATCTTTTCTAGGTTTAACTGAGCTTAAATACATTGTAGTTTACCAAAATTATACTTATATACCTCCACTTGTATCTTGCTGCATTTTTTTTTAAATTTTAGATAATGTATCTTGATGCGCTTAAATATCCTAATGTTTTCTCAAATTTAATGTTTGTACCTTCTGTCTTTTTACTTAAACATAAGAATGCTCTTTGTAATTTTCTTATATGAGTTTCATGGTATGATTTTAGGATAATTCTATGTTTTCTATTCTTTCCATAAATACTTTATTGACATGAAATTATCTATTAATTTATTATTATACATTACTAATAATTAATATGATGTAGAGTTTTATAATAATGTTGGAAGTTCTAAAGACCAAATTATGAAAACTTAAAGTGACATATAATGTAATTAATTAACGATGATAATTAATTTAGTTTAGTTAGTATTAGAATGTAATATCAAAAGAGAATATGGGTAATATAGTCCTCAGAAAGTTTTTCCACAACTCCGTCTTTTAAAGGGAGTATGATATGATATATTGCATAATTTTATTGATACAAACATTTGCAGAAACATATAAAGAATGCTAACTTCACCAGAAAAAGTTAACACATGATACTCACCAGTTACCATGGTCAACAGCATCTTCTATAGCAGCATCCAACATATCAACTAGCGAGGGGTGAATGAAAACACCCTCAAGAGGAATACCTTCAGGATATCTGGACTATAAGAGAGTGCATTAATGCACAAATGATTACATTAAAACCAAGATATAGAAATTATCATGGATTAAGGAGGCTATATCTTTAGAATGTAGAAAATAAGTTCAGGCTGAGATAATTACCTGTAAGTACTGTTTAGGCTGAGGAATTGAAAGTTTAAGAAGAACATCATAGCTGATGTAGGAGTTCTGCAATCCAGAAGGTGATTTAGAAGAGGCACTAGTTAAGATCCTAAAGAGATTTACATATGAAGGTGAAATTTACTATTCTTCAAAGATGACAATATATCTGCAGATTTTACCGGCATAGTTTTTGCATGCTAATAAGAATGCTTTATATACAAGTTACCCAATGAGCACCAAATACATCTGACTTAGTAGAAGAGAAAGTACAACAAAAAAACCCCACTCAACCAATTAAGCCAATCAATGTACAAACAATGTCATGTGCGGATAATGTCCAGATCTAAAAGCCATTCCCAATGGTGGTCATAATTAATGAAACAAATATTAATATGTAAATGGCTTGAGACAACCATAACTATTCATAATTAATAAGGAACCGCACATGATTTCCAAAAAGATACCATATGCACTGTTTGAAGGCCTATATATATGCTAAAGGATAACTACATTTTATAGTGTTAGCATTGGAGCAAATGAACATGCACAAACGATACGCACACACATACATGCAAGGTTTTAAATGTCAGATGTCGGGTTCATATGTCGGACATCTAAAATTCATGGCGGATAGCGGAAATCAAGGATATATCGGGGGACATGAAAAAAAATATTGGATTGTCATATTGGATGGTGTGCATATGTGTAATATAATATCATAAATGAAATCTAAACATACTTAATAAATTCTATTGTCTAAACATATAAAAAAATAAATAACTTATGCTACTTAGAGTTGATGTTGAAGGAAAGTGGTGAGAAAAGATAAGTCTGATGTTGGTAGTTAGGAAGAGAGAAGATCCTCCAATATTGATGTCAAATAAACAACTCAGAAAAAAAACCGACAAGATGTTGAATCAGAAAGATAAGAGAAGTGACGGAAATGACTTCGGTCCTTTTTCCCCTAAATGATCGGAGTTTTGTCTTTGGAAGCAATATTAATTCAATTAGGAATTTAAACCCAAACTTAATTAGATAAACATAACTAAAAAATTAGCTAAATTTTCAAACCGAAAAATCGACCGACATAGCCAACATGTCCTCCGATATATCCGACATGAACCTTAAAAATGCAATACGCATTGAAAAGCTCCATATCGTGTCCGTTAGCCCCTAAATCCGCCTTAGCCCCTAAATCTGCCATGTCGGCCGACATGTCCGACATGGCGGCCAACATTTGAAACACTGCATACATGTACGTGTACATACCTATACATGTGTGTTCGTGTGTGGGCTGCATGCATGCGCGTGTTTAGTGTTTGTTTATGTGTGGACACAAGATATCCATTTCATGACTGCATCATTTTGTATCTAACTTGTGTCCATTTCATGACTGCATCATTTTGTACCTAACATGTTATTTAAGTTATAAGGACGCAAATGATTATGCAACTTGGAGGGCATTGATGACAACAACAATAATATGTGCTCAACTTCATCCATACCAATGTACAAAGCAAAGAGAGCGCAAATGACTCAAACCTGTGAAAAGAAAGAATCCACACTTTCCCTTTGAGCATGCGCAAAAACCTAAAAATTCAATTAGCAAAAATAACATAAGAAAATGGAATGCTGAAAAAAGAAAGAGCAAAAAAAAAGGTTAAAATTCTTACAGCCGGTGTCCACTGAACTCCTGCACGTAGCGATCCAAGGATCTCACCTTCTTTCACCAGTCCATTGAACTGGGATTGAAAGAAAGCACCTTCCACAGAAACACCATTAGCCCCATCCATGTCTTGCAATAATTGCTGCAACGAGTTCCACACGGTCGCTAAATTTGTTGGGACAGTTATACCCCTTGAAGCACCACGAACCATAGCACAAATACGTGAAACATATGCTGGTGTATATAGCTGTCCACCTTCAAGCCTGCCTTTTATCTACAAAGTACATCAGGATAAGTTAACATTCATTGTACAAACAAACAAAGAAAAGGACTGCAAAACTTATACAAGCTGAACTGCATGTAGGCGTCAAAGAAATGAATAAATTGTTATGAACCACACATATTGTTAAATACAACTTTTTATGATCTCAACCTACCTAAGGTAAGCTTAACACTTGACTAAATATTTCTTTTCTGAATGATGAAATTTGAACAGCGTATTGCCCACAAGTTCACCTTGCCAAGGCAACTAACAACTATGCTTGATGAGAGGGTTGCAAAAACGAGGCCTATATGCTACGTAATCAATATGTCTGGGCTACATATCAAGACTAGTTCACTAATGTTACTCAAAACCGTATTTGTCTTTAGTTCATGATAACTTCATCTTATTCCACGTACAAAAAATTTATCGTCCGGACTATTGTGTCTTCAGTTACACATACTCCTAATCGTTATTTATGGTCAATATCAATGTGAAAAGTTCATAAAATTTTAGACAAATGTTTCAAAATATTCGGGTTCTAGGTTTGCTTCTCCTCATCCCACCCACCTCCACTCTGGCCAAATTGACGCATTGTGACTGAAACTAGAACAAGTAAACAACTTCTCTTGTTACTTTTCTCAGCAATTTCAAACACAACCAAGAAGTCCAAAAAATTAAGGGCATTATTATATAAAACAAAATAACTTACGATACTCCCAATTCGAGGCTCCAAAATAGAAACGACCAACTCAGACCCAACTTGCAACTGCGCAGCAATCTCAGCCAACGCAATCTGGCTACACTCCTGCAGCTTCTCATCAATCTCCTCCGCCGCTGAATCCCAATACGAATCCGAGATAATCTCACCATTCACAATCATAAGCCCAGAATCCCTCCCCACAATCCCCTGCGCTTGCTTCTCAACATGATACAAATCCACACCGATCACATCACTCAGATCAATCACAGAAATCCTACCCGTTCTCTCAATCTCCGCCTCAATCTCCTGCCTCAATTGACCCTAACAAGTTCAAAAAAAGATCGAGGAATTAGAAACAAGTGTCGATTTTTAGAATCGACAATTTGCTAGGAGAGAGAATTATTACAGGAGTAATGTACTCTTTGCCCGAAACAGTGTGGAGGAGGTCGAAATCGATAAAGTTGAGATCTTGGAGCTTTTGAACGAGCTCGACGACGTTGCGATCGGATAATCTCACGCTCGATTTCGCTTGTTGAGCGGACTCGAACTGTTTTTGGAGCTCGAGAAGCTCTGCGTCCATTTCTTTTTTTTCTTTTCTTTTTTTTTTATCCCTCTTTTTTCTTCCTTTTTCCTCCCCTGGCGTTTTGATCTGAAGGAGAATGGGAGCTTTCAGGGTTTAGTAGAGGGGTAGATTTCAGAAAGCCCCCTGAATTGTTTGACGCTTTGAATGATATCCCTCTGAACTATAAAAATTGAGAAATTCCCATAAATTTTGGGGGTTTCATGGAACTCTGTACTTTTCGCTACACAAAACAAAAGTGCTCCTCCCTAATAAATTTCCAATTGCCCACAACGAAATTCAAGGACCTTTCCCAAAAAGAAAAGGACAAAAAGAAAAAGCTTTTCTAAAATTCAAGGACCTTTCCCAAAAACAATTGAACTAGTTTCCTTTATACATTGAAAATTTTGACTACATTGAAAATTTTGTACATGAGTATGTGTAGAATTTATACATTTGATTATGACAAACACATGGAGTATAAAATGTAGGGAAAATTGTTTCAAGTGCGCCCAATATTTTAATTTTCAATGTGCCACAAGCCCAACAATGTGTTTCAGCCGCCATTTTTTGAAAAAAACTATGCCAGAGCGCCCTCTCCCCAAGTTCCATACAAACTCGCTATGCCAAATCTCGATTTTATCCCTCCACATCCTGCCTTCAGTGCCTCCTCTAAACCGCCTCCCCACCCCCTCCCCCAGCTCGCTTCTCTCGCGCCGCTCCGTCGGGCCGGAGCCTTTCCCAAGCATCGCGCTCCTGCCCCTCGCCCACCCTCCCTCCCCGCGCCCTGCCATCCTTCCCCCGCCCGCCCCGCCTTGCCTCCCCAGACGCTGCACTCTCGCTTACAGCCTCGCCTCCTCTTCATACCGGTCCGCCCGAACGCCCCTCCCCTACCTCGCCTCCTTAGCTACCGGCGCGCGGCGCCGTCCTGAGGTACTTCACCGTGGGTGGCGACGATGCATGGTTATTCATGTTAACCATGTTAGCATCTTACACGTTAACATGTTAACTCTTACAGATAACATGTCAAGCTATTAATAGTTAACATGTTATGCTGTAAGAGTTAAACATGTTAATTGTAGAGAGTTAACCATCGCAGGCTGGCATGAGAAAAGAGAATGGTAAATTTGGGGATTTAAGCCAGCTGGGCAATGTTAATATCCGCTGGGCATGAAGCTGGAAATCATGATGAATGACGCCCGACAATAATTTTTTTTCAAAAAAAGAAGGGGCTGCGGTACATTAAAAAAATATGGAGGGCTGGGCAACATTGAAAGTTGAATTTGGGGCCTTGACATAATTTTTCCCTGAAACTGTATTCTTGATTTAGGCACTGAGATAGTATCAGGATTTATATAGAGGGAAAATTGGTGTAAATGCCCCAAATTTTAAGTTTTCAATGTGCTAAGCAGCCGCGCTAACTTTCAACAATGGTGCTGCAGGCCCGCGCCATTTTTGAAAATAATTGTGCCCAGACAACTCTGCCCAGTTTACCCAATGGCAAACTCCATCCAAAAATCTTGAATTTTATTCGGCCTGCCTCCTCCTCCAGTCGGCTCCTCTACGGGCCTGCCTCCCGCACCTCCTCCCCCAGCTCCGCCTCCCTCCTCGCTCCGCCGCTGGAGCCTTCCAAGCACCACCAGCCTCCCTCCCTCTCCCACCTCCCTTCCTCGCTCCGCCTCCCCCGTCCTCGCCGCGCGCCTTGCATCAGCGGCTCGCCCTCCGCCCGCCTCCGCTCTCGTCTGCACCTCTCCTTAAACACCTCCGCTCGGCTCATGCGGTCCCCCTCTGGGCCGCCTCCCAACTCCCTCCACCCGCTGCGCGTCGTCGGCGTCCGTCCGTGGGCGGCGGCGGTCCATGATTATCATGTTAAATATGTTTAAACTCTTAACAATTAACATGTTAACTGCTTAGAGATAACAATGTTAACTGAGTTTAACATGTTAACTGTAAGAGTTAACATGTTAACTGTAAGAGTTAACATGTTAATTGTAAAAGAGTTAAACATGGTTTAACTGTAAGAGTTAATCGATCCACTACATGGAGAAAGACGAAGGGGAATAAATTTCAGGATTTTAAGCCAGCTGACGGATGGTCTAATCATGAGGGCCTGACATGTCTAATGCATCCGCTGACATGAGCTGGAAATCATGATGGACGGGTTCTGGACATAATTTTTTGCAAAAAGAATGGGCTACGAAATAGCATTAAAAATATGGGAGGCGCTGGGGCACATTGAAAGTTGGAATTTGGGGCCTTTGGCAGCAATTTTTCCCTAAATATAAAGAATATAAGTTTAAACTAAAATATCTTTTTCTAATATTAGACTATATTGATGGCACCCAAAAGAATGCAATCATGTAAATTATCCTCTAATTTAGACTAATAAACAACTATTTAAACACTTAATTATTAAGCTATTTTAAAAAAAGGCAAAAATATGTTACATCCAGTTGAGGTGTAAATGGTTGGCAAGACTTCAGAATAGATTCTAGGTGATAAAATTGATCTAATAATGATTTGCCTTTTTTTTTGGGAGCTATTTCCATTATGATTTATCCAAGAGCATGGTTACAAATTAGAATTGGAACTCTTTATCTTCTTGTAGAAAGGGGGAGAAAGTTTATTAGATTCGAGACCTCTCCAAATTAGGTGGTAATTGGTAGATGGTCCATTCTCTGAATCGTCAGTGTCCCTCACCGCCTTATCTTTAATTTAAAGGAAAAAGGCAAAAACCACATGAGATTACCATAATCATAACTAGTGGTTTTGAAAAACTATTACGATAGATTTAAAGATTATTAAAAAATTTTTTTTTTTTTTTTATTTTTTTTATTTTTTAAGCGAAAATCAAAATTTTCTGAAAACTAAAAAAAGACGGAAACCTCCTGTAATCCTCCCAATATTAGGGTACTAGCTTAATTCGAGGTGTTGAGGCCCTCGGCAAAAATTCTCTCCATCCTCGACATATTTCAAGAACTGATGGTGTAGACAGTAACATGAGGGACATTCGCGCGCGACAATTATTTCACGTCCTACCTCAGTTTTTCTCCTTAAAATTTTTAAATAGAACAGCTTTAAGACAAACTGTTAAATTGTGGCACGGTGTCGGACAATATTTCAGCCTTGAAGATAATGCATATAAATTAGTCATCATTGTTTATATTGGGTGTTAGCAGTTTACTTTATTTATAAAGTCATTGATTTGCATTATCTTAGACATGTGTTATTAGATAAGAATACACTAGAAGAGTAATTTGAAGATATGTTTTGATAATGGTTCGCGGAAGCAGGTCCAGTGTTCCTTTATTTGTGCACATTGTATAAAAGAAATCTGATGCGTGAATATAAATTCATGAAATAATAAATAATTTAAACTTCGTGAGGAGAGATTGCTTAGTTAACCATCTACTTGGAGAGGTTATTGAAGGTTGTAGTGGAAAATAGTTAAATTATTATTAAAAAAGTAATAATATATCATCCACCCAATTGGTGGTTTTAATAAGCCACTACACTAATTGTAAGTAATCTCATGATGGCCATTATTTTGTCATTCGATCAAGATAAAGGGTGAGGATTAGAGAATTGGATTCCCTCGCCCAATTACCACCTAATGGAGACGGATCCGACTCACCTCCTTCTTCTTTTTACGTTTTTTAGAATATTTGATATCTGTTAAGAAATTAAATAGAATAAGGACTTTCAAATCCCATCATGCGTAGTTTTTCAAAATC
>NC_033800.1:7563270-7595967 GCF_001876935.1 Asparagus officinalis | reverse complement strand
CCTGAGTAACTTCACGTGGGTGGCGACGATCATGGTTATCATGTTAACATGTTAACTCTTACAGTTAACATGTTAACTCTTACAGATAACATGTCAACTATTAATAGTTAACATGTTATCTGTAAGAGTTAACATGTTAATTGTAAGAGTTAACATCCGCTAGCATGAGAAAGAGAATGGTAAATTTGGGATTTAAGCCAGCTGGCATGTCTAATCATCCGCTGGCATGAGCTGGAATCATGATGGAATGACCCAGACATAATTTTTTCAAAAAGAAGGGGCTGCGGTACATTAAAAAAATATGGAGGGCTGGGCACATTGAAAGTTGGAATTTGGGGCCTTGACATAATTTTCCCTAAAATGTATTCTTGATTTAGGCCTGAGATAGTATCAGGATTATATAGAAGGGAAAATTGTGTAAATGCCCCAAATTTTAATTTTCAATGTGCTACAGCCCCCTAACTTTCAACAATGTGCTGCAGCCCCATTTTTTGAAAAAAATTGTGCCCAGACACCTCTCCCCAAGTTCCAATGCAAACTCCATCCAAAATCTTGATTTTACCCTCCTCCTCCTCCAGTCCTCCTCTACCGCCTCCCCCACCTCCCTCCCCAGCTCCGCCTCCCTCCCTCGCTCCGCGGCTGAAGCCTTCCAGCACCACCGCTCTCCTCTGCTCCTACCTCCTCCACTCGTCCGCCTCCGCCCCTCCCCCGCCCGTGCATCCTCCGCTCCCCGCTCCCTCGTCCTGGCGCACTCTCCTTACACCTTCCCTCCTCATTGCGGTCCCTCTGCCCCCCACCTCCTCCCCCGCCGTCGTCGGCGTCGTCCGGGCGGCGGCGGTCATGATTATCATGTTAATATGTTAACTCTTACAATTAACATGTTAACTCTTAGAGATAACATGTTAACTGAGTTAACATGTTAACTGTAAGAGTTAACATGTTAACTGTAAGAGTTAACATGTTAATTGTAAAAGAGTTAACATGTTAACTGTAAGAGTTAACATCCACTAGCATGAGAAAGAGAAGGATAAATTTAGGATTTAAGCCAGCTGACATGTCTAATCATGAGCTGACATGTCTAATCATCCGCTGACATGAGCTGGAATCATGATGGACGGGTCTGGACATAATTTTTTCAAAAAGAATGGGCTACAATACATTAAAAAAATATGGGAGGCTGGGGCACATTGAAAGTTGGAATTTGGGGCCTTGGCACAATTTTTCCCTATATAGAATATAGTTTAAACTAAAATATCTTTTTCTAATTTAGACTAATTGATCACCAAAGATGCATCATTAAATTATCTCTAATTTTAGACTAATAACAACTATTTAAACACTTATTATTAACTATTTCAAAAAAGCAAAAAATATGTTACATCCAGTTGAGGTGTAATGGTGGCAACTTCAGAATAAAGATTCTAGGTATAAAATTAGATCCTATAATGATTTGCCTTTTTTTTTGGGCTATTTCCATTATGATTTATCCAAAGCATGGTTCAAATTAGAATTGGAACTCTTTATCTTCTTTTAGAAAAGGGGGAAAAAGTTTATTAGATTCGGACCCTCTCCAATTAGGTGGTAATTGGAGATGGTCCAATTCTTCTAATCGTCAGTTCCTCACCCTTTATCTTTAATTTAAAGGACAAGGCAAAACCACATGAGATTACCATAATCAAACTAGTGGTTTTGAAAACTACTACGATAGATTTAAAAGATATTATTTATTTTTTAACAAAATCAAAATTTTCTGAAAACTAAAAAAGAAAACCTCCTTAATCCTCCAATTATTAGGTACTAGCTTCAATTCGAGGTGTTGAGGCCTGCAAAAATTCTTCTCCATCGCAATACTACTGAATGGTGTATGACTAGTAGACATGAGGACACAATTATTTCAGCCTATAGTTTCTTTTAAAAATTTTTTAAATAGAACAGCTTTAAGAAAACTTTAATTGTGCAGGTGTCGGACAATATTTTCAGCCTTTGAAGATAATGCATAGTAATTAGTAATCAATTGTATAAAAAAATAATTGGTAGTTATGCGTTTCTTTATTTAAAGTCATTATTTGCATTATCTTAGACATGTGTTATTGATAAGAATAACACTAGAAAGTAATTTGATATGTTTGATAAATGGTTCGGATCATGTTCCCAAGTGTTCTTGTAGCACATTGATAAAAGAAATCTGATGCGTGAATATAAAAATTATAAATAAATAAATAATTTAAATTTGAGAGAGAGTTGCTTAGTTAACATCTACTTGGAGAGGTTAATTGGAAAGTTGCTAGTGAAAATATTAATTTTATTAAAAAATAAATAATATTATCAAATTCACCATGGTGGTTTTCAAAACCACTACCTTAATTGTAGTAATCTCATGTGGCATTATTTTGTCATTCGAATTAAAGATAAAGGGTGAGGATTAGAGAAATTGGATTCCCCCAATTACCACCTAATTGGAGAGGATCCGAATCCTCCTTTTTTTAGTTTTTAGAAATATTTGATTCTGTTAAAAATTAAATAAGGACTTTCAAATCCATCATGGTAGTTTTCAAAATCACTAGTTAAATTATGGTAATCCCATGTGTTATTACCTTGTCCTTTAAATTAAAGATAAAAGGTAGGGATTAGAAGAATTGGACTCCTTCCACTTATTAATCGGAGAGGATCCGAATCTACATGGGATACGTCTAAACTACTATGAGTTTTCGATTATACTTAAATGTTAGGTTCCTTTCTTAATCTTCATAATCAGAGTTATGTTTTGACATCGATCTTCCTGTTTTAAGTCAAGAAGATAACTTCAGGACTGTTGATAAGAAAAGCATGAAAAAAATATGAAGACAAAAATAAAAAATAACTAAAGTTTTAAACGTATTAGATGTAAAGATCATACTAACAGCATGGTGTACGTATAAAAACACTACATAAAAAATCTCCTCGTAAGATGAAAAGTTGTTATGATAAAAGGGGGGAAAGGGAAATTTTCACGATGATAATGTTTGTATTATGCGAATTTGAACTTGTTATCCTTATGAGTTAAGAGTAAGATGGACAATTAGCATTTAAATAGCCCAAAGTTTACTTTATTTTGAATTAGATAGCGTAAATTATACCTCATTTAACGAAAACATACCCAATCATAGTTGAATAACCGAAAATTTACTCATTCTTTAACTTTGATAACCCAAAGTATTGTTTTGCCAAAATACCATAAAATTTAACCCATTTTTAAATTTGATACCACAAACTTTCAGGGGGTATTTTTTACCAAAATATCATAAAGTTTAACCCATTTTTAAATTTGATACCGCAAACTTTCAGGGGGTATTTTTTACCAAAATGCCATAAAGTTTAACCCATTTTTAGTTTGATGCCCCAAAGTTTTTTGGGGTTGTTTGCATGCAAACAACCGAAGTTTACTCCTTTTTTAACTCTGATACCCAAAATTTTCCTGGCTAAAAGTAACCCAAGGTTTAGCTCATTTTAACTTTCATAGCCATGGTCTTCTTTTGCCAAAAAAATACCCCAAAATTCAACAAATTTCAACTTTGATAACCAACTATAATTATAATTTAACTTTGATAACCCCATTTATCTTTTGCCAAAAATTACCTAAAAGTTCAACAAAATCTAAGTTCAATAATCAGACTTTAATAAAAAAAATAACTTTAGCACACCTAAGTTATTCTTTTGTCAAAAATACCTCAAACCAAAGTTCAACAAATTCTAACTTCATTACCCATATCTTGATTAAAATTTGACTTTAATACCTCCAAACTTTAACAATTTTTTTTAAAAGTAGGCATTAAAGTCTTGTTTTTAACTTTAATCATATATACTCCTTATAAAAGAGTGAGTTTGAGAAAAAATTTCTATGATCAATTTTATCTTTAATCCTTATGGATATTACATTTTAATTTTATCCTAATATATTGAAATAATTTAAAGGTAAAATCTTTAACCAAAATTTGATATTAAAAGAGATCAAATAGAGGAACTAATTTTCTATCCTATTAAAAGATGACATATGTCCAACTAATTCTATCTTCCTAAGAATACTCATTAGATTAAAACTATTTATATCCATTACCAAAATTTCCTATTAATAAAAAGTATAAAATTTGATAATCAAATTTTTTGTTAATTCTAAACAAACTCTAACTATCCACAATTATAAAAATCTAAAAAATTATCATTGTCCCTCCTTAATTATTTTAAAAGTAAATTTCAATTGACTTCTCAGAACTTTAAATTGAGCATTAAACTCTTAAAATATCTGCAGTTCTCATTAAATCCTTAGTAAGCTAGATAATTTTAGAAAGCACCCAAAATAATTTGAATTTTTGCACTTAAGTTCAAAATTGACTTTACCCTAAAATTTCACATCGGCTAAAATTAACCCTCAATGATAGTATATACCCCTCAAATCGATCTTATTTTCAAGTTAACCATAAATTGATAAACAACTCAAAAAAAGGAAAAATTACAAATAGCTACTAAAAATTCTAAAATTACAAATAATTGAAAAATTCTAAAATTACAAATAAACAACTCAAAAACATATAGGCCCCTAAAAAAGTAAAATTGTAGAAAACCTTAAAAATCTTAAAATTGAAAAAAAAACTCTTAAAGTTCTAAAATTATGAATGACACACAAAAATTCATTAATTACACATAACTTCTTAAAAATCCGAAAAATGCAAACCAACCACTTTAAAGTTAAAAATTATAAACAACCTTAAAAATCCAAAAATTCAAATAAACATAAGAAAAATAAGAAAATTACAAAAAATATCATAAAAAGTAAAATATTACAAATAGCATCCTAAAATTTTTAAATTACAAACAGCCCCTTAAACATCTTAAAAATAATAAATTGACCCTTTAAGTTAGAAAACTACAAAGAAATCCTGAAAAGATTATAAAAACCTAAAAAATTATAAAAAGTATAAAAAACCCTTCGAAAAATCATACATCAGACACAAACCTCTCTAAAATCTAAAAATTACAATCAACCTCTTAAAATTTTCAATAAGTACAAATAAACCTCTAAAAAGATCTAAAAATTATAAACGATCATTATTTTGGGATTTTGCTAAAAATTGTTGGTGCTTAAGTGAAAAAACGTAAAACTTATTGGGTTATTGGGGTGTACTTTGGTCATTTGACTACACATGAATTAATGTTGTTAATTTTGAGGATTTTCATAATTGAGGGGGGTTTATCTACAATAGGCTTAAACTTGAGGGGGTTTCCTCATATTAAAATAGTTGAAGAGGTTTTTCTAAAATTAATCCAATATATTTTAGATATAACATTATAAAATCTTATTAAGTAGTGATTATAAAAAATACTTTTTAACTTTTAGATCTTATCAGAAAAGCCCCTCAACTTTGAGATATTATCAGAAAATTCCCCTAAGATTATCGCTTTTAGAGTGGATTCATTGATAAAATCTCAAACTTAAAGGGTTTTTTTATAACCCCTAAAATTTAATGGATTTTATGATATTCTTAAAATTATGCAGGATTATCTAATTATCATACAAAATTATTGGGGGTCATTTTGTTGATATTTAGCCTTTAAAATATTTTACTTTATTCACATAGTTATCTGCACTAAACATGAGATATATCGTTTGCTTAATAATTGACTATATCAAATAGGGAAAATGCAACATTTTATTATATGCAACCAACTTAGTGGAAAAGTTTTTTTTTAATTTTTATGACTAAAAAAAGTAGTTTGAAAAGTGAAAACTTGGATATTTAGGCTTAATGTTCAATATGTATGATAAGTAAAAGGAATTATGTATATAAAATTACTCAAATAAGGGCTCCTAATTTGAAACTAAATTGTAATTTAATGCATTTCATTTGAAATATTTTACATTTATAATATTATACTTTACAGACACACGTGAAAAGTGGTACAAATTAGTTTTAGCCATATTTAAGTTCTTTTGATGTTTTGATCATTAGATGTTTAATATATATCATTTTAAAATACTTATGGTCTTCACCAATTGTGAGCCGTTGAGATGTTCAATAGGTATGTTGGTTAAAAATAATTATGTGAGTAAAACTACACAAATATGTGTTGCTTAAGTTTTTTGATATTTTATTATGAGATAATTAATATATATCATTTCAAAAGATTTAGGGTCTTCACCACTTGCAACTATTTTGACAGACTTGAATTAGAGTAACTACATCTTATAAGAGTAACACTAGCCATTAGATACTAAGAAATAGAGATGAGTCCTGATAAAAGGTGTAATTGAGGCAATTGAGCTAAAAAAATTCAAAATTGCAAGAGTAATCAAAAGAAATGAACATAAAATATATCATGTTATGTGAAATTAACATAATTCAAAATTACAAGAATAACTACATCTTATAGGAATCTCATGCTCATTAAAACAATTAACATAATTTAAAGACATGAGCAAATCTCATGTTATGTGAAATAGTCAAAGTTAGCTATAAAGAAATTTTATGTTTCAAAAAATAACATCTTACTCTACCAAGAAAAACATACATACTAGCATAAAATATATTAATTAACTATTTCATAGCTTGCTTTGACAATCCATAACATAAACATATAGAGTATGATAGTATTACCTTGGAAAAATTCTTATAGTTAAGATCAATGGTTATTGGTATATGATCTTTCCTTAGGAATCTATTAGCCTCATAAGATATAACATTAAAGGGCTTGTAATTAGCCATGATGGTCGAGTTGCATTTAGAGGAGTTGACCATATGTTGTGCCTTGGGCTTACCTTGATAAAGAGCCAAGGGCTTGTAATTCGTCTGAGGAACCAAATGCCTAGAACTCTTGAGAGTTGACTAAGTCTTTCCTTTCCCTAAGGCCGAGAGAAAACTGTGTGAGTCAGCCAAAGGGTTGAGTTTGTTTTGCTAGGACTATTGTCGTATCATTTTGCCGATATCCGTACCTTGGATGAGTGAACACCATAACAATACTAAAGGTACAATGTCCAAAAAAACCTCAGATTTTAGGCCTATTTCTTGCTGCAATTGTACTTACAAATGTATATCAAAAATAATTACAAATAGAATTAAACCTGTAATGGGAAGTTTAGTGAATGAAGCACAGAGTGCTTTTGTCCAAGGGAGGCAAATAACTAGCAACATTATGTTAGCTCATGAGCTGGTTAAAAGCTACAGCATGAAACACATCTCCCCAAGGGCCATGCTCAATATTGACATTAGGAAAGCTTTTGACTCAATAAGCTGGAGCTTCATATGGGTTATGCTTCAAGGCCTAGGTTTTCCTAATGTTATGATAAACTAGATAATGGTCTGTATTACCACCCCCAAGTACTATATCTCACTCAATGATGCCCTTCATGGATACTTCAAGAGGGGATGTGGGTTGAGGCAGGGTGATCCCCTCTCTCCCTATCTCTTCATCCTGGAAATAGAGTATCTTTCAAGGAGCTTAGCTACTAAAAAATATGACAGATGTAGGCTGTCTAAAAATCACAATGGATAGCTGATCCCTAACAAGCCCCGACGATGGAAGTTACAATCAGATGACTTTCTAATTACTCCATCTGCAACTCTGCAACCGCTATAAACACGGCCTCATCTTTGAGATGATTGATCTTGATGGCTGCGACAACAGCATGACTAATATTATTAGCAACTATTAGAGATGCTGATGAGCAGTGTAATGATTTCAGAAATAAAAGGTTGGACTTATTTGGTAAGTTGCTTGGTAGAGAGCTGTGGGTAAATATTCGTCTAAAAATCACTATGGATGATTGATTCCCGTCAAGTTCCAACAATGAAAGCTAAAATCAGATAGCTTTCATACCAACAAACAAAATCTGCAAATGGAGGACTTTTCACATAGATCGAGAAGAGTTACAATCCAACGACGCTTCCGACAACTGATGAAAACTCTATTCAGCAGTCTCCATAATCTATAGTGAAAGTTACAATCTGACGACTTTCACACCCCACAACAGCTAAAGCTAGGATTACTGAACAACGGTCCTTGCAACGCTCTGTAGAAGAGGTTACAGATCAACTAACCCCTTCTAAAATGCGGAAGTCATCCCCGCGTCATAATTTTAGAAATGCAGGCGACCCCCGCGTTTCCAAGCTATAACAAGCCAAACGCAAGCGACCCTCGCATTCTGGAGATTCAACCAACACCGACCCCCGCGTTCCTAAGCGGCAACAAGCCAAAACGCGAGCGACCCTCGCGTTCATTGATGGTCAGCCAACACCCAACCTCGCGTCTCAATTCTAAGAGACGACGTTGGGTTCTGAACGCCAGATTGGGCATTTGACTCGTTCAAATACAAGTCGAACGGTTTCAGAACTGTTTCCCCACGATCTGAGGAAATCACGCCCACTTAGGAGCGGATTTAGAGGGCAGTTACAACCTCTTATCCACCTATAAAATCTCAACAAACTCAACTGAGTTAGGGGCTGGCTTTTTGGAACGGAGAGGGGACAACAGAGAGGCTTCTTCAGGATCTTAACCGCACAGAGAGGCAGGAGAGGCGAATTTCTTGGAGATAGAAGATTTGAATCAAATTCAGAAGATCAAATCTAAGAGGATTCTTCAACAACAGAAGATCTGCTTGGTCATTAACCGAATTTTCGGTTCTAACAACTCTATTCACAGAGTTCTAACTCGTTCAAAGTTCTTAAACTTGTTCAAGAGTTACCCATCAAACTTTTCACAGAAGTTCATCGTTCCCACGAGATAAAAGACGGTCGGATCGTCAACAGAGAGCAAATTCGACGCGAACAATCGAAGGAGGCACTCCATCGCTACTGAGAAGAACCCAGTTTTAAACAAAGGGGAGAACCAAATTCGTTCTCTTCTCTTTTGTAATCAAATTGTAACCGGAATCAAAGAAATACAAGTCAATTTTCTTTCGTTCTCTTTATTACAAATTTTCCAACATACAACAGGTCTTTTAAGTTTCATCCTAAATGCAAGAAACTCCAAATTACTCATCTATATTTGTAGATGACTTATTGTTATTTGCTAAAGGGGAAGCATATTATGTGCAAAAGCTCTATCAGTGTATTAGGTCATTTGGTGAAGTGTCAGGATTAGAAGCCAACCCTGACAAGTGCTCAATTTTCTATGGTGGAGTGGATGTTTCGGTAAAAACAACCATTACTAACACCCTTGGATTTGCAGAGGGGTCTATGCTTATAAAATACCTTGGAGTTCCTCTCATTACAAAAAGACTCTCATACACTGATTGCAATCCTCTGTTTGAGAAGATCACAAGCCAATTGTAGAACTAGACAAAGCATAGAAAATTGTCATATGCAAGCAGGTTGCAAATTATTAAAAGTGTAATTCTTGGTATGCTTATCTATTGGACATCTAATTACATCTTGCCTGTAAAGGTTCTTCACAGAATTGATGAAATATGTCAGAAGTTTCTGTGGGGTAAAGATGATCATTCATCCAGGATGTCTCTTGTATCATGGGAAAAAGTGTGCTTAGAATGAAACAAGGAGGCTTGGGGATTTATTCAGATCAAATTTGGAACACTGCTTCAGCTCTAAGAAATATTTGGTTCATACATACAAACAAGGAATCTTGGTAGATTAAATGGATCCATGATAACTATCTCAAACATAAGGATATTTGGAAAGTTGATGTAAGACCAGGTGACTCGTGGATGTGGAAGCAATTAATCAGAATAAGGAATAAAGTGATGGCTGACTTAGGAGGAGCTGACAATGTAAAAAGCCTTATCAGGTCATGCTATATGAACTCAAAGTTAAAACTGTCAGCATTATGCAAAAGCCTCTCCCCTGCATCTAACTTAGTGCCATGGCACAAAACAATATGGGGTCCCCTGCATCTAACTTAGTGCCATGGCACAAAACAATATGGGGTGGATTTAATGTGCCTAAACATTCTTTTATCAGGTGATTGGCAATACAGAATAGGCTTCTCACGCAGGATAGACTCTTGAAGAGAGGTATCATCAATGCAAACCTGTGTTGTTTATGCATAGGAGCCAACATGGAGTCTAGGGACCATTTGTTCTTTGAATGCACCTTCTCCTGCTATATCTGGAACTCAATCATGGATTGGATGGAGTTTAGGTGGAAATCGTGCAACTGGAGTCAGCTTTGGGATTGGTTTCCAGGATTGAGAGGCAAGGGTCTTCAGGTCAAGATCAAAAGATTAGCATTGACAGCATCAATTTACTGCTTATGGGATTTGTTCTTTACTCAGAAGTCTAGCAATGCAGATCACATAATCAATGTCATAAACTTTAAAGTCTCAACCATTATTCTTAACAATCCCCTTTCTCCTAATCGGGATCGTCTGCTTTGAGGAGTTAGGTTGTAATTTACTGTATATGTTGTTTGTGATCTCAGTAACTAAGTGCTGAGTATCTTGATGTGCATATAACTTCATATTTGGTGGATGAATAAAGTTTTTCATTAACAAAAAAAAAAAAAAAACTTTCGCAGCTCTGTGACACAAAAAATGCATTCTAGACCATTATACCTGTAATCAACAAATGGATTTCGTTAATCTTCGGAATTTGTTGAACAGAGGAGTACTAAAGTGTTATTTTAATAAGCAATGAAAACGAAAAGGGACTAAATATACCAATATGCATGACGTCGTTAGATCATTTACAAATAATAAGGTTTAGGAGCCTAATAATATATAATCATAATAATCAAACAATATGCTTATCAAAATGAAAAGTAAAAAAATGATGCTCTTAGACCACCATATAGTAGAGAATGATTTGGTTTGTGTGATCTAAAATTGCGGATTGTCATAATTCTTAAGTGTTTGCTAGTTTTAGATGAAGAATTTTGTAAACCGAGGACCGGGGTTTCAGTCCTATTAAAAAATAGACAAATGGACCAGTCAACGGTAATAATAATGCAGAAAAAAAGATAAGAACAGGAGGCAAGGTAAAGGGCCAGATTTGGGAAGCAAGAAGGAAGAGAATAGAGATTTGAATATATTATTATGCATAGGGTTTTTCTAAGAAGCGTACATATAACTCTCAATCTCTCATATATGTACATGAATATCAATCAATTAAATAGATTTAAACCTTTTCTCATATTTCTCCCACTATTTACTATCTTTATTTTCTAAACTACCGTCTCCTTCTCAAAGCCCCGCTTTTAATTACAATCAAATCCTTCCTTCCAAAAAATATCTCCGAAAAATAGAAGACTATTGTTATTAGAAATATATTACTAATTAAATTATCTCCGAAATTTATTTTAACACCAATTAGTACATGCAAATTCTTAAATTATCTTCGAAAGAAAATATTGTACTAGTCAGTTGAAGTTGTTGCAAGTTAAGTATAAAGATAACGTTCTATGTAAAATATAGATTCGGGTTTAAATTCCAAACATGGATAGTAAAGACAAAATTAAAAGGAAAGTTGCTTTTAGCCCCCAATTTCTTTATAAGAATTCTTACCCCCCACCCCACCCCCCCAAATCTCTCAATTGTATCTCGAAGTCGAGACCATCACTCAACCTCAACGATCATCTGGTAGGGGCAAGCCCTAGAGAAGTCTTGTCCATCTCGCACTTCCCTTTTCCCCATGGTAAGGAGCTTAGTGAGCATATCTGTAGAATTATCATTAGATGGACTTTCTTCAATGAAATCTAGCCATCCTCCACAACCTCACGAACAATGTGGTACTTTACTTCTACGTGCTTTGTCCTTGAGTGAAAATTAGATTTTTCACTAAACATAATGTGCTCTTACTATCACAATAAATAGTTATTTCTGACCGCGTTTTTTGCAATTCAAAAACTTTTAGAGTGTTTTCTATAAATTCCAAAAATTTTAAGAGGGCATATAGATAGAGAGAGAATGGATGGAGAGAAATGGGTAAAATGGGGTTTTAAAGTTTTTTTTGGAGAGATGGTCACATAGTTATGTAGCGTATTTGGTAGATTGGGATTAAAGATAAATACACAAAATTTAATGGGTTTATAGGTACAAATAAAACTACTTGTGTTTAAAAATAAATCAAGGTAAAGCTTTGGGTTTAAAGGAAAAAAACCCTTTATTATTAATAAATATATTATTAAATTATCCATAAAAATTTTAGGTTAATAAGAATCTTTAGTGGCAAATCATTAAATTATCTTCAAAATATATATTTTTTAAAAAACACTGTTCTAGTCAGTTGAAATTTGCAAGTATAAAGATAAAATTAGAGTTGAAGATACGCACAACTTTCTTTCTACTCTATTATATATGAAGAAAAACTTCATTAATATATAAATCCAAACCTCCTCCTACTCACCCCTTCTCTTATACGATGATCATAATTCTTGCAAAATCCCGTAGGATGCTGAGATTTCTCTTCAGTGTACTTTTTGGAAGCCCATGGCAATCACAATATGATGAAGAAGATCGTGATTGGTCTACGATGCCCGCCGATATCTTGGAGTACATCTCTGATCGCCTATCTCTCGTCGACTACATAAAATTCCGTAGCGTTTGCAAACAATGGCGATCGACTCCATCAGGCCGTTCTGAACTAGTCAACTTCTCAAAAGATCAACCATGGCTTATCGTGTACGAACTAGAAAAGAGCAAAACTGCAGGTACTCCTAAATGCTACATTTACAGCCTGTCGCATCCTCGACATTGCGCGATAAGGTTGCACGATGTCGAGGGCGCCATCATCGTCGAATCCAAGTTTGGTTGGTTGCTTGCTCACCACGGACAGTTCTTTTTCCTCTACAACCCACTTACATTTTCAAGGATCAACCTCCCAAATCTCAATGTAAGTGGTGATTATGCTTGTACCTTCACGTACCTTCCTACTCACCCAAAATGCACCATAACGGTTGTTAACCGAATAAGCGAGTCATCCTTAGGAGTGAGCATGTGTTGTGTCGGCGATAAAGAATGGAGCACACAACTGATATCCGATGTAAGCTGTGGTCAGGTCGGTAGAATTGTTATGCTGGTTACTTGCGACCACACCCGCGATGACTTATGCAGTACTTGCGTATCGAACGCCTTCTGTATATATGACTCCAGGAACAAATTTACATATTACTACGTTACGAAGCAGAAGTCATTCGTATATGACTATTGGAAGGAAGACGGAGAGCCTGGATCGAAAACTGACGAACAGCTCGAGTCTAGATCGAGAACCGACGAACATCTTGAAGAGATGAGATCAAAGCATCTCGAAGAATGGTTGCAGAAATCAGGAGGAAGGGGGATCTTAATTTCGTGTCGGAATAAGAAAATAGGAAAAATAGTGATATCACCTCATGGTTTTATTGAGATGGACAAGTTCGACACTGTAAAGGCGAGCTTTATGGAGCCAAAGTCTAGCTAGAGAATTATATATATATGGATAAAGATGTGATTTGTATCGTCATTGGATTAATCTAGTTAGTAGTTTTCATATCTTTTTTAGGTTTTATTGTTTTCTGTTTTCATCTCTTCTGATTGATTTCTGTGTAAGTTTTTTTTTTTTGGCTTAAACATGAGTTCGGGAGCATGTAATAATGCAAACTCTAATTTTTTATCAGCATGTTAGATAAAATTTATTTCTGATATATATTGTCTTTTCGCACATTGAAAATTTCGATGTCTGCATCTGCTCGGCACCTTTCAGTTGAATACTGGTTTTCCAGAGCTATATGGATTCTGATTGTTTCTATCGGCGTGAAAAACTTTCTATAAAAATTAGAAAACTAAAAGTAACCCAGAATTCCATGCACAGTTGAGCCTGAAGACGAATATTTTTGAACAAGAGCATTATCTGAAACCGCGAATTAGTTTTATGTATAGAGTACTTCCTGAGCTTTCCAAAAACATATAATAATAAAGATTCTATGAAGCGTGTCAAAAGATATGATCCTCCAATTTTACATCTTAGAATTTGTCCAAAAATACTCTTTGGCTTTAATCGTCCTGCTTTCGCATGATCGGATTTCTTTCAAAAAACATCAATTATTGTCTCCGCATTTGTAGTTATCTTCTTCTATTTAGAAGAATTTTATGGATTTATCAAATTTTTATTTAATTTAATTTAATCAACTCAGAGGGATTAAAGATACAAAGGAATCTTCCTCGTTTCTTTTTTCTTTTTTTCAAAACTTGTTTAATTGCATTCTTTTGACAACGCATAAGGTAAATATTTGCCTCCACATGGAGTAATACCCAATAGGGTATTCTTTGTTCAAGTTTTACCACTCTAAGCAGGTCTTAAACTATAATAATTAAATAGAAAAAAAAAAAGAAAATCCGTAGGTTTTATTTTATTTTATATAAATCTTATTAAATTCCTTCTTGACATGAAATATCTTTTTTTGCCTCAACGAAGAAACTATCATAACTAATTACGAATCTGGCTTAATAGTAAAAGAGGAATAGGAAAATCTTTAGATGAGAGTTATGGCAAATGTCAAAATCTTGAACGATCAACAAGATATTTTCATTTTAGTGCTCTTCTTATTTATGTTATTTATCTAAGAACCGTGAGATATTGCTCGCAATTAAATTTAGCTCATTAGTAAAACAAAGATTGGACCATCCAACGTTCAATACTAAAGACCACAATGAGATTCGAATCCTCTCCAAATTAGACGATAATTAAAAAGGGTTCTTAATTCTTATTATCTATCTTAATTCCAATGGATACGCTTATGTTATGAAAGATTTCAACTATTACGAATAGTGGTTTTGACTACAGTGTTTTTCAAGTTTAGTAATTTTTAAGATCAAAATGATTTTCAAGATCACAATAGATAGTTTATATGAGATATTTAAGGAGAAATGTAGCACATATCTAGTTAAAAGTCACAGTATTCCTTCATTGCAAACACACAAAATTTTGTTGTTCTCTTTCAAACTTTGCCGACCCTAATATAAAACTATATATTAACCCACACAAAAGCAAACAAAGAACAACTAAGAACACGGCATTAACATTTCCATTATTTTTCAAATCCCAACATGGAATCCAAATGCCGTTTGCCAAACGGATTCTTGTAATCGTAAGACCAAACCGAATCTTATGGAAGTCCTAACAGCCGATTTGTCAGTACACAGATCTTTTCCTATATTATTTAAATATGTCAATCTTAAAAAGAAAACAGAAGTAAGAAAAAGATTAAAAAAAGCAAATAAACAAAAACCTTGAACTTTGCAGTTTCTACACAAACCCTCGTAAATTTTCTAAATTGAAAGAGAAGTATTATGAACTTCCAAAAATATTACTATCGCAAATCCAGTCCATGATAAACGATCTAAACCATCCTTATTTTGACCAAAAGTTCTGTTAGAATGACGTGATCTATATCGTTCACGGCTGTCTAGAAGGTTAATTTAGAA
Source organism: Asparagus officinalis (assembly GCF_001876935.1). Taxonomy (NCBI): domain Eukaryota; kingdom Viridiplantae; phylum Streptophyta; class Magnoliopsida; order Asparagales; family Asparagaceae; genus Asparagus; species Asparagus officinalis. The sequence continues at coordinate 7,580,586 of NC_033800.1, read as the reverse complement.
ATTCTAGTTATTTTGTTTATGTTGTAAATCATCCTATATCTATATCTATAGGAATGATTCCGATAACATACTTGCTCCCTTATTTCTATACGTTGACACATTCTGTTTTTTGGACAGTTAACTATCACACTATATTCCTATTGTCATTATATTTGTTGTTTTTTGTTGGCCCAATAAGTTGGCCCGTTACTCTAAAGGCCCAACTCCCCACTACTTGTGCCCTAGCCCCTCTATTTTCTTCTTCCTACCCGATAGCTCTAAATGCCCTCCGATCTCTGTGATCTGATGGCCGCCGCTGTGAATCTCATCTTCCATCCCTAGGTCGGCTCCCTCCTTTGTTTTCTCCCCTAGCCTCTCTCCCGTGTCGGCTGCCCCCTTCCCTATATAAGGGTAATGGGTTGGTAGTAGCTTGGTAGAGGAGAAAGAGAAAGAAGAGATAGTGAGGAGAAATCTAAGCTTGAGCTCCTCTGCTTTGTGTGATCACCCTCCTTCTGTGAGTTTTGTGCTCCTGAGAGCTTTGTGCTCTCACCCCCTTTGTGCGACCCCCTTTGTGAGTGACTGGTGAAGGAGATCGGCGAGCTCTCCTTTTGGTCCTTGGTGGTGCACTAGAGAGGAGAACGAGGACTGATTTCGGCAGGTTTCTGAGCCAAACGACATCGCAGATCCTCAACAATATTGACCACATTCCAAATACCGACAACAGAAATACAGAAGTGGGAATTTGATTAATAGAAAAATAAAAAACAAAGAAATTTGAAATAATACATTAAATTTCATGGATACTAGTACAATACTATATTACACCATGTCATCAAACTAAATTCACAATATTTATAGGAAGTTAACAAACAAACAAAAAACCCCTAATACAACAAAAAATAATCTTCATCAAAATGATAACTCTATCCATCTTCTTTGACAGCAAATTGGACTTCTTAATTTGGAGAGCTTCATCAACAAATTCCTGTTAGATCCATAATTAGAAACTTCATTAACAAAGATAGCTCAGCCCGACAACATGATTTTAAACTTGATTAGGGGTATGAATAATCTAATGGAGATGGCTTCTTGAGGAGAAATTGGGGATTCTTATGGGAATGGAGAAAATATCATTACTTTCGTGATTTAGATGGAAGGGGAGTCATGGAGGAAAAAGACAGTAAATGGGTTAGGTTTTTTTTAATGGGTTTGAGTTTTCCTAGCGGGTTTGGGTTTTTAGCGGGTTTAAGTGAAAGGGTTTGGGTTCATAAGGGCAAAACTGAGATTATACCTACACTGTTAGAATAAACGGAATATTCCGTTAACTATTTTGTGTTTTTTCAACTATTTTATTGTTTTTGTTTTGATTGTTCTGTAAAATTTTTGTAAAGATCCGAACCGTACCCTTGTGGATTGTGCTTATGAGGTGTTTGTTTACGTGAAAGTAAAAAAGTGGAAGTGAGAAAAAGACTCGCTTAAATGTTTGTTTTATTAAAAGTACATATAAAAGTGAAACACAAAAATCCTGTCAGGTAAGATTTAGTACATATTCTACTTCCCCTAGAAAAGTACCGATGTCATTTAAAAGTGGAGCAGAGACCACTTTAATCAATTAGAAAATAATTTTTAATTAAATCTCTTCAATTTTTTTAAACACAAATTGTGCCTGATGATTTTTTTTCCTTCTATAGACAATGCGAACCGAACTTTCAAAGTTGACTTTATTTATTTTTTTAGTCCTCTCTATATTAGTCCCTTGAATTCTTACTATTTGCTCCTTTGTTCTCAAATTACTACAATTGCTACACAAAATAATATAAAATGTAAAAAACACCATAACCATTAGGCAAGTATTGGATGGTAAGATAAAGAAAATTTTACAAATAATTTATTTTTGTTAAACAAATAAAAGAGTAATTTTAACTAATGAATAATACTCAGATTCAGTTCATATATTTGTAGCTTCCAAAAGACCATTAAAATGTAATATGATTTTATAGTAATAAGTAAATAAAATGATGTTGCCACTTCATCTTTACTTTACTACTTTCAATAACAATTTTGCTTTGTAAACAAACACTGCATTTCACTTGCATGTTGACGTGGATACCCTTTCTCACTTGCAAAAAAAATTGTCTTTCACACTTTCAGTTAGCCAAACATCCCCTCAGTGTAAGTGTAGGTCTCCAACTACAAACAGATCTCATGAGTTTTCATTTCTGTGATGAGGATCCCCCGAGAGAACTCAACAGGCCGAGAATGATGTCGCAGCAGAGGATCAAAGGGAAGCCGAGAAGGAACTTGACCGGCTCTGATAAGATACAGAGAGTCTCCCTTAGAAAGGCTAAGGGTAAGCCCCACAACCGCAAGCAGTGTTTTAAATGTTAGCCGACGTGGCGGATTTAGGGGCCAACCGACACGATATGGAGTTTTTCAATGCGTATTGTGTTTTCAAGGTTCATGTCAGATATATCAGGGGGCATTGTCGGATATGTCGGCCGGATATGTCGGTCGGATATGTCGGTCAACTTATCAGTCTGAAAAATTGGCTAATTTTTTTGTTATGTTTACCTAATCGGGTTTAGATTTAAATTCCTGATTGAATTAATATTGTTTTCAAATACAAAACCCTATTAGTTAGGGAAAAAAAGGAACGAATTCATTTCCATCACTCCTCTTATCTCTCTTATTCAACATCTCGTCAGTCTATTCTCTGGGATGTTTCTTCGACAAGAATATCGGGCGATCTTCTCTCCCTTAACTATCAACATCGGGCTTATCTTTTTTTACCTCTTTTCTTCAGCATCAACCCTAAGTATCGTAAGTAATTTACTTTTTTAAATGTTTAGACAATAAAATTTATTAAATATGTTCAAATTTCATTTATGATATTACATTACACAAATGCACACCCTTCGATATGGCAATCTGATATGCTTTCATGCCCCCCGACATAATATCCCCGATTTTCGTTATCCGACATGAATTTTAGCCTTCTGACACGAACCCTACATCCGATTTTTTTTTTTGAAAAAAGTAAATAAAAAACTAAAAACTAACAAAATCAAATGCAAATATTTCACTTTGGTGCAAATATTTATCTTGAAAACTTGCGCATTTGCGTAAGTATGGTTATTCTAATTACTGTTTTATGTGAAAAACTCTTGTAATTGGAAACTTGTGCAAATTTGGTGTAAGAATTTGTTTTGAAAACTTGCGCATTTGCATAAGTATAGTTATTTTAATTACTGCTTTATTTGAAAATTTGTTGAAAACTTTTGTCTCGAAAACTTTCACGTATACCTTTCTACTAACCAAGAGTGCGCCATGGCCGTTGTTAGCCGAAAATGAACGAATCACAGACGATATCCGATAAAAGCAGCAATCAGATTGGTAAAATTGAGCAGAAATCTCATTTACTTTCTGGAATAAGCAGAAATCTGATTTTGGTACAGGCAAGTTTGACATGGTAAAATTGAGCTTTTCAGAACCAAAATGTGAAGACTTGGCAAAGGCGAGCTTTGTAGGACCAAAACCAAGTCAGGGTGCATATATGGTAGATATTTATGTAGGCATGGTTTGTCTCTAGGCATCGGATTATTCTAGCTGTGGTTTCGGTTTATCGTTTTTTTTAAAGTAAGCTTTACGTTCTTTCAAAGTATTCAGAATGGTTCTTCCAGTTTTGTGATTTGATGCTGAATATGCTTAACACTTTATTGTGCTTATTTTGTGTCCGTACACCGGCACTCAGTGCAGGTTATGCCCGCCGCAATTTATTCAAAAACAGCATACCTAACATGAAAACACTAGAGGCACACCTCGTGCTACACCTTGGGGCACACCTCCCTCTCTCAGCTACAGTACCGGGGGTCCACTTGAGATTTTTAAATAAATCTCAAGTGGACCCCATGCACTGTAGCTAAGAGAGGGATGTGTCTCAAGGTGTGGCACAATGTGTGTCTCTAGTGCCACCCTACCTAACAAACCAAAATCAGAGGAAAATTGGAGGGCTAAAGATAGAGCAAGGACTAAGCCTAGCCCTCAGTTTTACTTCATCCGCTTTGAATCTTCTTGGTACAAAGCCTAGCCCTCAGTTTACACGCTTGGCTCTTAAATATGTTTACTCTAACGACTAAGTGCTAAGTATATGTGTAGAGGATCGTCGTCGCTTGTTTGGCTCAGAAACCTGCCTAAATCAGTCATGTTCTTCCTTCACAGTGCACCACCAAGAACACAAAGGGAGAGTTCACTGATCTCCTCTGATTTCACTCACAAAGAGGAAAGGGATTGCACAAAGGGGTGAGAGCACAAAGCTCACAGAAGGGAGATCGCACAAAGCTAGAGGAGGGCTCAAGCTCAGCTTTTCCACTCCCTCTTCTTCCTTCTCTCAACTCTCTCTTTATCATGGGTTCATCCGACAGGAAGAGATGGGCTAGAGAAGACACAAAGCTAGAGGAGGGCTCAAGCTCAGCTTTTCCACTCCCTCTTCTTCCTTCTCTCAACTCTCTCTTTATCATGGGTTCATCCGACAGGAAGAGATGGGCTAGAGAAGAAAAAACGGAGGGAGCCGACCTATGGATGGGCTAGGGCATGGAAAATGGGAGCCGGCATCAGAGAGAGAACGAAGGAAATAAAGTCAGCAGCAGAAGACAAAGGGTGAAAAAATGGGAACTGGGCCTAGTAGCATGGGCCAGTATATTTGGGCCAACTAAAATATCAACAATCTCCACCTTTGGCCCAAGGTAGTGCACAGAGAAACAACACGGAACTGCAGGACTCATCATCGCCAAATTATTACTTGTATGATCACAAAGAAGATACAAGCAATGGTAGAGAATACACAAAGTAAACTCTAGATCACAAAGATCGGGGTAAGATCACCAAGCATACCAAGTCCACAAAGGACCGAACTCTACCAAACGGTCATCGAGTTCAAAGGGAAAAATCACAAAGCTACTAACAAGCACAAAGCAAGTTAATAGGCCACAAAGGCAACAAACAAAGCAAAGTCAAAATTACCCAAAATCAAAATTCAAGATTCTTTGACACGATATAAATTTTTCAGCAGGCAAACACTTAGTACCCATGTCAGCAGGATTAAATTCTGAGGGAATTTTCTCTAACTTCACAATACCCTTTTCAACTATATCCCGAATGTAATGAAATCTAACATCAATATGTTTAGTTCTATCATGAAAAACAGGATTTTTGCAAAGTTGAATAGCAGATTGACTATCAGAAAATACAACCACATTTTTATCAAGAAAACCAATTTCAGATATAAGGCCCCTAAGCCAAATAGCTTCTTTAAAAGCTTCAGTGGCAGCAACATACTCAGATTCAGTAGTAGATAAAGCAACAATGGGTTGTAATTGGGATTTCCAACTTATGCAAGAGCCACACAAAGTAAACACATAGGAAGTGGTAGATTTTCTATTATCCCTATCATTTGCATAATTAGAATCTACATAGCCAGCAAGTTTGACACCTTCAGAACACTTAGAAAAGGTTAATCCTACATCCACAGAGGATTTCAAATATCTTAAAAGCCACTTCAAGGCATTCCAATGAGGCATACCAGGGTTTGACATATATCTACTCAAGCAACTAACCGCATATGCAATGTCAGGCCTAGTACTAACCATGAGATACATGACAGATCCTATAGCATTCGAATATGGCACCTTCTTCATATCATTTATTTCAGTTTCAGTATTGGGAGATTGATCCTTACTTAACACAAAATGAGAAGCAAGAGGCACATTCACAGATTTAGCATTAGACATAGCAAATTTACTCAAAATTTTTTCAACATATGAACTTTGGTTTAAAACTAGAGTAGATTTGTTTTTGTCCCTAATAATATTCATGCCTAGGATTCTTTTAGCATCACCTAAGTCTTTCATGTCAAAATTTTCACAAAGACATTTTTGAACATGCTCAATAGACTTCAAACAAGGACTAACAATCAACATGTCATCCACATAAATTACAAGAAATACAGGCACAGAGTCTATATTCTTATAATACAGGCAATGATCAGCAGAACTCCTTTTAAACTTTAAAGATTGCATGCATTTATCAAATCTAATATTCCATTGCCTAGGTGATTGTTTTAAACCATACAAAGCCTTTTTTAACAAACACACATGATCAGGCAATTTAGGGTCCACAAAGCCCTCAGGTTGGTGCATATAAATATTTTTATCAAGATCACCATGCAAGAAAGCAGTAGTTACATCCATTTGTTTTAATTCCCAATTAAAATGAGCAACTAAAGCAAGCATAATTCTAACAGTAGTGAATTTGACAACAGGAGCAAAAATTTCAGCATAATCAATTCCCTCCTTTTGAGTAAATCCCTTAGCTACTAACCTAGCCTTAAACCTAACACTTTCAGATTCTTGTTTCACCTTAAACAGCCACTTACAGTCCACTACAGAACAACTAGCAGGTTTAGGAACAAGTTTCCATGTTTGGTTAATTTTTAGGGATTCCATCTCACTCTTCATAGCACTAATCCATTCTTCAGAATATTTTGACCTTAATGCTTCTTTATAAGTCTTAGGTTCATTGCACTCAAGGGATTCAAACACATTAAAGGCAAACTCAGACATATTACAATCAATCAAATTGCAATCTCTATATCTTTCAGGTTTCCTAATGGTTCTTTTATTTCTATCCCTAGTGAGTTGATAATCATTCAAATCATGCATGTTATCTATTTCCTGCATATCATGCTCCACCTCATTTGGAATAATCTCATCTTGATTTTCAATAATTATATCATTCAATTTTTCTTCAGGAAATGATTTGGGTTGATTAATAATAGGCTTTTGCTCCACCTCATTTGGAGCATCATTTTCAGGAATAGGAACATGTAAAGGTAAACAAGGAAATTCATTTTCATTAAAGACAACGTCTCTGCTTATCACTACCTTAAACCCCGGTTCACTCTTATTCCAAAGCCTATAACCTTTTACCCCTTCAGGATATCCTAAGAAAACACATTTCTTAGATCTAGGTTCTAACTTATCAATCTTTTGATGCACATAGCCAGCACTCCCGAAAATTCTCAAATTATTTAAATCAAGAGGTTTGCCCGTGAACACAAATTCAGGGCATTTCCCTCCTAAGGGAACAGAAGGAGACCTATTAATCAAATAGGCCGCAGTACAAACAGCTTCTCCCCAGAACTTCTTGGAGAGCCCAGATGTGGCCAACATAGCCCTCACCCTCTCTAAGAGAGTTCTATTCATCCTTTCAGCAACCCCATTACATCAGCATGCAAATATTCAAGTACACTAGTGCACTTAGACTGATTAGGAAAAGAAGAAGTAGGAAAAGTAACCCTATGTTGTTTTCCTAGCACACAAGATTCACAGAAAGGGATGGGGGATATTTTATCACTACCAAAGTGACCTCCTTTATGCAAAATTTCTAATCCTTTATTACTCATGTGACCTAATCTATTATGCCATAAAACAGATTTATCACCTATCACAGAGTTAACAGAATCAAGCACAGGTTCAGCATGACAAATATACAAATTGTTTTGTTTTTCAGCAGTAAAAACAACAAGAGACCCTTTTTGAATTTTCATAACCCCTTTACCCCATTTTCCCTCCAAACCATCATTTTCTAGAGATGCACAAGAAATCAAGTTATAACGTAAATCAGGAACATGCCTAACATCCTTCAAAGTAAACACAGAACCAGAGGAAAACCTAAGGCATACATCACCAGTTCCTAAAACATTGCATTTCTTTTCATTTGCCATTGACACAAAGCCATTCTCTATTTTCTTGTAGTTTGAAAACAAGGTTTTAAAAGGAGTCATATGAAAAGTACAACCAGAGTCTACTAACCAATCTGATTTACACAAAGGATCAGATAACACAGAGTTCAAATATGCATAATCACACAGATTATTAATCATGAAAATCTCACCCATTTTGCCCTCACAGACAGCCATATTAGCATGTTCATTTTGCTGATTTTTCTTAGGCTTAGGACAATCTTTAATAAAGTGACCAGTTTCATGACAATTATAGCATTTTTTAGCTTTAAACCTGGACTTAGATCTACCCCTTCCATTTTCAAATTTTTTCTTACTTGATTCCCCATTACTAGCATTCTTTTGGTAATTAGACCTATTCTGAGGCCTACCCCTCACATGCATAACCTCACCAGAATTTTTATTTCCCCCAGAATGTTTTAAATCTAATTCCTTACTCTTAAGACCATTGACCACAACATCAAGGGTAACCTCATCTCTACCATATTTAATAGCAGATTTCACATCACTATATGAGTCAGGAATAGCATTTAGAAGGGCAATAGGAGTATAATCATCTATATGTTTATCACCAGTTAACTTAATATCTGAAATAAGTTTTGTGAAAACATCTAGGTTCTCCTCAATGTCCTTAGACATATCCAATCTAAATTTGAAAAATTTTTCAAGCAAAAACATTTTACTGGGCAAAGAGGTTTCAGTATAGAGTTCTTCAAGTTTATCCCAAAGGATTTTAGCAGATTTCAAAATTCTAACTTTTCTAAGCATAGAGTCATATAAGTTCAAATAAATTTTTCAGTGTCAGAGGTTAAATAAGTCTGACCAACAGCCCTAACGGACTTCTGTTGAATTAAGATGCATTTTATTTTTTGTTTCCAAATGCTAAAATCAGATTTTCCGTTGAACGGAGCCATACCATATTGGATCATACTATATTGATTAGCAGCAGACATTTTTTCACACAGAAAAAACAAACAGCAACAAAAAAAAAATGAACAAATCTGATTTCGGTAATTATCCGGCTCAAAAAACGTGTGAAGCAACTAGCACGAAAATGAGAAGAACGATGAACACAAAGTTCTTGTTTCAATCTCTTTGATCTTTCACACGAGCACTCCCAAAAAACAGTATTTTAATTTCCCAAAAAAATTAACAGACCCAAAATTTTTCCCAAAGATTTACTGTAATTTTTCAACAAAGCCAGAGATTAAACTGTAATTGATACCATTGATTTAACTGTAATTATTCAAACAGATTGAATGCAGAGGAACAACAAAATGGCGATGCAGACAAGATCAAGCTAATAACTACAGAAACAGATTTCCGTCACCTCACCTGAGCGAAACCCTAGGGGAGGGTTTCGACCTTACCCTTGCGGCGGTCCGGCGGCGGCGACTGGTGGCGGCGACCAACGGCGGCGACCGGCGGTTTTGAGCGACAACGAGTCACCGGAAGCTCTGATACCACTGTTGAGAATATTTGATGTCGTTTGGCTCAGAAACCTGCTGGTGAAAAAATGGGAACTGGGCCTAGTAGCATGGGCCAGTATATTTGGGCCAACTAAAATATCAACAATATGCATAATACATCTACCAGGCTTTTGTTTTTTCAAAAAATTAAATAAAATTTATTAAATTCGCTCACTATGGTAGCTTTTAAAACCTCTAGTTTGATTACGGTGATCCTATACGGAATTATGTTGCTCTTTGAATTAGAAATAAAGGGTGGGGATTAGAGTAATCCGACCTTGACTTGAATTATCATCCAATTGTTGGAGAGAATCTAAATCCTAAAACCAAATGTAGTCCTCCTCCTCCAAACCCCCTCACAATCAAATCCTTTCCACTATAAAAGTACCTCCAAAATTTTGAGACGATTTATTATTCGAAACATACTACAAATCATCTCCTAAATGGTAATATTAATAATATTTAAATTATCTCCAAAGTTTAAAGAAATAGTAATCCCATGAGATGTTGAGAATCTCTGATTGCATGCCTACCTCTCATCGACCACGTAAACTTTTGCAGCGTCTGCAAACAATGGCAATCATCTCCATCGGGTCATTCTGAACTAGTCAACTTCTCTAAAGGATCAACTATGGCTATTTCTCTTGATGGAATTTGTGGACCCGAAAAGGGACTTTGGATAAAAATAAACTCTTGGACAATGGAGGGGCTGACAAAATTTCTTTGACTCAAATAAGGGAGTACAACTTTCTCATAAAAGACTACACCTCTCTTTCTATCACAAGTTACTCTCACACCTCTCTTTCTATCACAAGTTACTCTCACACTTAAGTTACTCTCACACTTACGCACTCGCACACTAGCTTTCTCCACTCTCCTCTACTTCTTTCTCTTCTTTTCACTTGGCTTCATTGCTTGCTTACAACCAAATGAAGGGGGACTCATATATATAGGTCTGGTAGGACTTTCTAGAAACAATTTATTCATGAAGGCTTGACTCCTTGAGATATTTCTAGAAGAATGGAGAAATGTTGCTGCTGACATTTAACATTTCTATGATGACCTAGAAAAGGATGAAGCAGATACGCCTATATGCTACATCTATAGTGAAACCCATCCTCAATGTTGCACGATAAAGTTGCGCGGTCTGGAGGGCACCGTTGTCGATGAATTCAAGCTCAGTTGGTTACTTTGCTCGTCAAAGTAAAGCTATTCTTCCTCTACAATCCACTTACTCTTTCAAGAATCGACCTCCCGAAACTCCATGTAAGCGGTGGTTATGCCTGTACTTTCACATACCTTCCTGCTAACCAAGAGTGTTGCACTATTGACTGTCGCTAACCTGACGAGTGGAGTGAGTCATCCTTGGAAGTGAGCACATGCTGTGTTGGTGACAAAGAGTGGTAGAGTGGCGACTTGCAATCATACCGACCATGATCACCCAGATTTATGCAGTCCTCCGAGGGAGAGAACAGTTATTTATGACTCTCAAGTATTAAATGGAGTATAGCCCTGTTACAAAACAAGAGATCGTTGATCTGTGAGTTTTGGAAGAATGGGAGGACCCCTGCGTATAGGACATAGCAACTGGAAGCGGAAAAGGAGCATATAAAAAGATGATGTCGAAGCACCGCGAAGAATGGAAGCAGAAACCTGGAGACAGGGGTGTCACATTTACCTCTTGGAATAAGCTTGAAGGGGCATGAGTGATCTTGCCGATTGTTATTCTTGGTGAAATAGCCAAGTTTGACACGGTAAAGGCGGCGAGCTTTTTAGAACCAGAACCTAGTTTGAGTTGGTAAAGGAGAGCTTTTCAGAACCAAGCTAGTCGATCGATAAATCTCGTTCTAGTTTATGTTTTCTTTCTAGGGTTTACGGGTTCTTCGTGTTAAAAAGATCTCATTATACTTCGATGCAATAGTTTTGGTTGAAGTCTTGGTCGAGATGCTTCCTACGCCCGTGTATATCTAACATCCAGCTGCGTTTACAAATTGATAAGATTTGCACCACAATTCTAGCTATATTGTTGATCGGGGAAAAGAGGAATCAAAGAATCTTCAACCAAGAAAGTTTTGAACTATCAGACATTAATCACAGTCACAACTCCAGCAGGTCCTATTCGACTTCTGGTGTCGTCGCATTAAGACGATGATACGTGTAACACTAACAGTACATGACATAATATGTCTCGAACATTATGTACCCTTCACTTCCTCCTCCGATAATTCGCCTCCTCAATTTCCATTGGGGGCACAAAAAAAGAAGCTGTTCTTCTGTGAATATTCTAGCGTTCAATGCCTACTATACTCACTGCAATCTTTAAAAACAGCACAACTAGCAAATCAAAATCAGAGGAAATTGGCGAGCTAAGATAGAACATGAGCATATACTTTGCAGTAAAACAAGGACTAATCCAAGAAGCGTTACAAAACTACACTAAAATTTTATAAATAGGTTAGACTCGAGTTTTACATTCTCAAATTGCATACATTTTCTTGCACTCATCCACGTCCTCTATCACAGACAATGACCTCGAAAATGACCTACTCAGTGAAGATTTCTTGATACTCCTCAGCTTTCTAGACTCCATCCTGTGTGCAATCACCCAATACAACATGGTACCAAGAGTCGTCGCCAATATTGTGGTTCCTATAAATGTCACTCCAATAGCCAACCACTTCCCATGAGGACCAACAACAATAAAAGACAGCGCGAGAAAAGATACACTTATGAGAACACAAGCGAGCCACATCAGCTTATTAATAATCGCCATCATCTTCTTCTTCGCACTGCTCTCTATAACCACCACAGATGTTTGCACTACCACAACCGCTAAAGATATGAAAAGTGCGACAGAGTCAAATACGAAAAATATCATAAACGCCGTCTCATGTGCAATATGAGCTTCTCCTAAAGAAAGTCCTGGAGCAAGATCTTTATGCTGGATATACTCACCAGGGACGGTAAATATTGCAGCAAAGGCGACAGTTGCTATAAGAACAGCAACTACTGTGGTGGAGTTTATTGCATTATTGAGGCCTTCAATGTGGAGTTTGTTGATTTTTTTGGCGATTCCTTGGACTCGTTTTCGAGTCTGACGAGAGTGCTCGAGTTGGGAATGTACCTCGTGTTTTATGTCGCTGACTGTTTGCTTTAGTTCTCGTGCAGGGTTTGCAGGTTGTAGGGTTTTTGCACTTTGGACCCCGTGCTCTGTTAGAATGGAGGAGATGGCGGTGTTTACCATTTTTACTGCTGTGTCGAGGGCAGTTTCTCCGGATTTGTTGATGACTTTGGTGTCTGTGTCCTTGAAGTTTAGTAGTCTCTTTACTATCTGCAGAGGTTTTTCTAAGTATATGTTAATGTGGTTCTTTTCTGGAAACAATAACAATGACAACAAAATGACAACAAAGTCTATCTCCCAATTGTTTCTGCTCAGCTACATGTATCATATTCTTTCATTCGGTCATGTTACCAACTTATCTTGCTTAATTGCTCCCAACCAAGTCGTCTTACACCTAACTTTAGCCTGACAAAAGTAATGAATCAGCTATGGATGTAAATGTGATTATATGACACTTGGATAATTGTTCACAATCAACTATATTATTGTACATAGTAAAGTAAATTTCAATAAATCCCGATAAGTTTGGGCCTTTTGCAGTGGACCCCCAAACAGTTTAAACTCTTATTAAGGTAATGGAAAGGTGCTAAAAAGCGGGGCCTAGCTGCATCTTTACCAAATTTACAGTGGTTGGTTCAAGTTGAAAAGCAAGTAAATGTGATGAAACCTGATGACTTTTGCTAAGATTGGAGGGTAAAGTGAAATCACTCCATTTTAGAGTGAAATTGGGAGAAAAGTGACTTTGTGTCAGAGGCAAAACGAAACAAAAAAATAATAATAAAACTATCAAAAAATATCAAATGAACCAGTTACCACCCTCCATGAAAACTAAACAAAAATAAACTATAGGTTTCTTTTAACTTAGTACCCTTATATTTGTTATATTTTAAAACCAGCCCCTCAAATCATTCAAATAATTACTAGTTTCCCTGGATCGTGAAAGCTGAACAACATTACACTACAGGTCTCTTTTAATATTGTCCCTTAAAGCTTTCATATTTTGAATTTAGCCCCTCAAATCTTTAAAATTATGATTAGATTCTCCCATTCATAAATTATTTCAAAATTAGTCCCTCTTATTCTTGAAGTTGCAATTAGGTCCCCCAATTTTTTGTTTCAAGTTAACCCCTTCAATTGCCACTTATACTCGTGATTTGAGGGACTAATTTCAAGATAACTTGACTAATTGGGGGACCTAATACTAGGTTAATGATTTTAGGGGCTTATTTGAAATTTACAAAAGATTTAAGGGACTATTATGGAAAAACTCCTAAAAAAATTTTATAGGGCAACCTTTCACTTTTCAAAATTAAAACAAATCAAACAATGTATTTTTACAATTTTAGGATTCACAATAGAATCCAAACCAAAGAAAGGAAACACTTATTTGGAAAGTGACGAGATGAATGACTACTTTCCAACTTGTATCACAAATCCTCAAATTTCACAAAGACGTCCAAACAGCCCCTTACTCTATAGGGTAAATTTCACTGAACCCCCAATAAGTTTGGGCCTTTGACACTTAACCCCCAAAAAGTCTAAAACTCTCATTAGACCCCCAATTAAGTTCAGTAATTCCAGAAAGCCCAAAATGTTTCAATGAATGCTTTGGAGGTTTAGGGAACTACAAATATGGGCATATGCCATTATGGGGGTTAAGTGGAAAAAATCAAAATATTTTGAAGGAGTTTTTTAGATTTCCCAAATTCAATGGAGGTTTAGGAGGTGTTTGGATGTCTTTGTGCAATATGGGGATTAATAACACAAATTGGAAAGTAGTCATCCACCAGAACACTTTCCAAATGAGAGTTTCCTTTGTTTGGTTTGGATTCCATTGGGAATCCTAAAATGGTAAAAATACATATTTGATTTGCATCTTGTAATTTTGGTAAGTGATAGTTATGTGGACCCAATCAAAAGTTTATTACACAATAGGTAGAGTTGCCCCATTTAAAAAAAACTTTGGAGTTTTTCTATATTAGTCTCTTAAATCTTTCGTAAATTTGAAATAAGCCCATCAGACCGTTAACTTATTATTTCTTAGGTCTCCCAATTTGTTAAGTTATTTTGAATTTTAGTCCCTCGACTCACAAGTAGAAGTAGCAATTGGAGGGGTTATTTTGAAACAAGAAAAGGGGGACCTAATTACAATTTCAAGGATTTTGAGGGGCTAATTTTGAAATAATTTAGGAACCGAAGAACCTAATCGTAATTTCAAAATTTTGAGGGGATAGATTCAGAATATGAAAGATTTAAGGGACAATTATTAAAAGAGACCTATAGTTTAGTGTTGTTAAGCTTTCATGAATTGGGGAGCCTAATAATTATTTCAATGATTTGAGGGGAAAATTTAAAATATAAAAAATATATAATGGATTAAACTTAAAAGAGATATATGGTTTATTTTTGTTTTGTTTCATGTAGGGTGGTAACTGGACAGTTGATCTCTTTTAGGGGCTGTTTGGTTGTATGTTTTTATCATGTAAAATGATGGAAAGTGTAAAAAAGTGGGTCCCAATGTCAGTTTTCATCACTTTGCATTGTTTGTTTAAATTCTCTTTTACATGAAAAGCTTACACCTTTTGATGAGGTGTCACCGAAAGCAAAATCACCAAAATTAGGAGTGATTTTGTTGGAAAGCTTACACAATGTCATAAATGTGTCCAAAAAAATAATAAAAAAGTCAAAACCTTGTAGAAAGTGGTCAGGTGGATAACCACTTTCCATTTTGTGTCATAAATACTCTAGTTTACATTATACTATCCAAACAATGTAATACTATTATTTTAGGATTCACAAAGATTCCTAACCAAACAATGTAAACACTCGAATGGAAAGTGGTGAGGTGGATAACCACTTTCTATTTTGTGTCATAAATACTCTAGTTTCCTAAAGGCATCCAAACAGCCCCTTAACGGTCTTTTTTTTGTCTGGCATGGTGTCAGCTTTCTCACAATTTCACTCCAAGATGGAGCGGTTTCATTTTACCCTCCACCCCAGCAGAAGTTATTAGGGTTCACCACATTTACTTGATGTCAACTTGAAATCAAGCATTATAAATTCGGTGAAGCTGCAGTTGGGCCCCGCTTTTTAGCACTTTCCCTTCACTTCACCTGATTTTTTTTTTTTTTTTTTTTTTTTTTTCCAAGTGTCCATTTCTTGCAGAAGAATGTAGGGTAGTTTTTCCATTGCTCTTTGCAATTAGTGCCATGCTTGAGTCAGCTTCCATCAGGAGATTCACCATTTCGATATGTCCTTGCGTTGCTGCAGTGTGTAAAGCTGTGGTGTTTGTGGAGTCGACAGTCATGCTGAGTTCTGGAAGAGCATTGAGAAGTTCCTTCACAACGTCTAGCCAAATAACTTTTGATCAGTAAAATGCTGATAATTTACTCTCCCTACAATTATCCTGGAAAAGATAGAGTGCTTGGAGACAGCACTAATTAGAAATAAAATGCGAACACGTTGCTCATACATGTAAGCATGTGAGGAGATTAAAAAAAATGTTTCCTCCATAAATCACTTCTTCTCTTGCCCTTTTTATTTCTTGCAATCTATTATGTTTCTTTAAGATACATGTAAATTAAAAAAAAAAAGGTGCTAGAAATGAGAACAAGCTAAAGAATATTTATGCAGGAGCTGTCTCATATAGAAGATCAACAGCAGAAACTAGTTTTCATGAAAGCCATTTCTTTTGGAAATCAGAACCTCAAAGCTCGTAGAGCATGATCAATTTCATTAACTTAAAGATTTACAATTCTACATTCAAAGAAAATGATGAATAAAAAAATTGCAGTATTATGCAGAAAAGAAAACTGATAAGCAATTGCAGGTCAGTTTATAGTGCAAAGTTCAAGAAGTTCAGGAAAAAGTACCACCGCTACAGGAAATGGAAATTGGCAATTTATCTTTTCAACGAACAAGATATACATATATGAACAGCAAGATGACATTTTAACTCTTTAAAGTTAAAAAAAATCACTGAAAGAGCTCATACCTACATCCCCTTGCTTGGCCGCAATGTGCAAAGCATCAAAACCATTCTTCGCCTTTATTCCAGCAGTTCCAGCATCATAATACTTAATCATCTCATTCACTACGTCAATATATCCATACTCTGCAGCAACAAAGAGAGCAGTCTCTCCCGCTTGATTCTGCTTTGTCAATAACTCTCTCAATTCTTCTTCATCTGCGCTTGAAATCATCGCATTAACCAAACCAAGATTCCCATTTCTCGCTGCTGTATGCAGAGGAGTGTCATCTCTCTTTCCTGTCAACTGCTTCGTCATCTTCTGTAAAATGATGGAAAGTGTAAAAAAGTGGGTCCCAATGTCAGTTTTCATCACTTTGCATTGTTTGTTTAAATTCTCTTTTACATGAAAAGCTTACACCTTTTGATGAGGTGTCACCGAAAGCAAAATCACCAAAATTAGGAGTGATTTTGTTGGAAAGCTTACACAATGTCATAAATGTGTCCAAAAAAATAATAAAAAAGTCAAAACCTTGTAGAAAGTGGTCAGGTGGATAACCACTTTCCATTTTGTGTCATAAATACTCTAGTTTACATTATACTATCCAAACAATGTAATACTATTATTTTAGGATTCACAAAGATTCCTAACCAAACAATGTAAACACTCGAATGGAAAGTGGTGAGGTGGATAACCACTTTCTATTTTGTGTCATAAATACTCTAGTTTCCTAAAGGCATCCAAACAGCCCCTTAACGGTCTTTTTTTTGTCTGGCATGGTGTCAGCTTTCTCACAATTTCACTCCAAGATGGAGCGGTTTCATTTTACCCTCCACCCCAGCAGAAGTTATTAGGGTTCACCACATTTACTTGATGTCAACTTGAAATCAAGCATTATAAATTCGGTGAAGCTGCAGTTGGGCCCCGCTTTTTAGCACTTTCCCTTCACTTCACCTGATTTTTTTTTTTTTTTTTTTTTTT
>NC_033800.1:7560649-7563260 GCF_001876935.1 Asparagus officinalis | reverse complement strand
TTTTTTTTTTTTTTTTTTTTTTTTTTGTGCAACCAAACAGCCCCCAACTCATCACCAAACATTGGTGGTGATTTCATAAGCAGGTCTATCTACTGCTAGCGGTAACAACACATTCAATGTGCTAGATCAAAAGAAAGTAAGTTATAGAACTCCAACAAAGAAGATTCTCCACAGCATACTAAAGAATAAGCGAAACCAAAAGAATTCAAGTAATGTTTCACCTGTTCTCTGCCCTTTCTAGCTGCAATATGCAATGCCGTATTTCCCTTTGTATCCAGAAAATTAACTACAGGTGGTATCCCCTTAAGAAGTTCATCAACTATCTCCAAATTTGTTGCCTTGGCTGCCATATGAAGTGCAGTCTGTCCTTTCTTATCAGTTCTCGTAATTATTCCAGGTTCCTTAGCAAGAAGAGTTTTTACCACTTCCAAGTGTCCATTTCTTGCAGAAGAATGTAGGGTAGTTTTTCCATTGCTCTTTGCAATTAGTGCCATGCTTGAGTCAGCTTCCATCAGGAGATTCACCATTTCGATATGTCCTTGCGTTGCTGCAGTGTGTAAAGCTGTGGTGTTTGTGGAGTCGACAGTCATGCTGAGTTCTGGAAGAGCATTGAGAAGTTCCTTCACAACGTCTAGCCAAATAACTTTTGATCAGTAAAATGCTGATAATTTACTCTCCCTACAATTATCCTGGAAAAGATAGAGTGCTTGGAGACAGCACTAATTAGAAATAAAATGCGAACACGTTGCTCATACATGTAAGCATGTGAGGAGATTAAAAAAAATGTTTCCTCCATAAATCACTTCTTCTCTTGCCCTTTTTATTTCTTGCAATCTATTATGTTTCTTTAAGATACATGTAAATTAAAAAAAAAAAGGTGCTAGAAATGAGAACAAGCTAAAGAATATTTATGCAGGAGCTGTCTCATATAGAAGATCAACAGCAGAAACTAGTTTTCATGAAAGCCATTTCTTTTGGAAATCAGAACCTCAAAGCTCGTAGAGCATGATCAATTTCATTAACTTAAAGATTTACAATTCTACATTCAAAGAAAATGATGAATAAAAAAATTGCAGTATTATGCAGAAAAGAAAACTGATAAGCAATTGCAGGTCAGTTTATAGTGCAAAGTTCAAGAAGTTCAGGAAAAAGTACCACCGCTACAGGAAATGGAAATTGGCAATTTATCTTTTCAACGAACAAGATATACATATATGAACAGCAAGATGACATTTTAACTCTTTAAAGTTAAAAAAAATCACTGAAAGAGCTCATACCTACATCCCCTTGCTTGGCCGCAATGTGCAAAGCATCAAAACCATTCTTCGCCTTTATTCCAGCAGTTCCAGCATCATAATACTTAATCATCTCATTCACTACGTCAATATATCCATACTCTGCAGCAACAAAGAGAGCAGTCTCTCCCGCTTGATTCTGCTTTGTCAATAACTCTCTCAATTCTTCTTCATCTGCGCTTGAAATCATCGCATTAACCAAACCAAGATTCCCATTTCTCGCTGCTGTATGCAGAGGAGTGTCATCTCTCTTTCCTGTCAACTGCTTCGTCATCTTCTTCCTACGAAAGCTCTGCTGCCCGATGGCTGAATCCATGTTCCCACCTTTTGAAATCACTCCACAGTTCGATACAGATGGTTTCCCTTTATGATTTCCACATCATGAAACCGCTGCATCCAAAAGCCAAAACAATATTTTAAACTTTTTACAATCCAACCATCCTTGTTTTTGTTCTACCCTTTAATGGACGAATCAGTTGTCCAATGTAAGTCATCTACAATTATAATTCTAAACATTTTCTTTATTCTGCTCTCTTACTTTTATGACAATATGGGTTAAGGCCACTTTTCCCCCCTAAAAAAAACCCATCTTGCTCCCCAATCCCTTTCAAGCCTCCCCAACTTTACACCATCTTAAGGCATCATGAAATGCAATATAAAATATTGAAAGGTGAAAAGGGAAATGGTACTTCAGTGCTCCCCCACTTTCCTCACCCTAAACAAATGAACCCCCATATGAGCAAGCAAACAAACAGCTGATGTGCATTTCATCAATTGAATATGGGAAGAGGACAAAGGGGGAACAAAATGGACATTCATCCACATGGGCAAGCTCCAAACCTCACCAGACAAAAAAAAACCCATCTGAGTTTAGGATCAACACATGGTTTTTTTTTTTTTTTTTTGGATCAAACACAACATTATCAAATGAAAGGTAGTACAGAAAATTGAAAGAAATTGAAAGGAGCATATACCTTTTGATCGACCCATTTGTTGAAATTGAGAGATGAGCTCCCTTATTAAAATTGGAAGGACCCCATTTCCTCTTGTTCTTCTTCTGCTGCTCCTCCTCCTCCTTTTGAATGAAAAGTTTAAAGCCATTCTATACACGGGCATAAGCGTTTGGTTACTTTGATTATTACGTAAGAAATGTAATAGGGATCCTTAAAGAAATCCATCGATGTACAATGATTAAATAATAATAATAATAATAATAATAATAATAATAGGAATCAATTTGGATATATATATTTACAGTTAGTTGACGACGACCCGTGAGAGGTGTCGGGGGTTGACGTGGACGATATAATGGCGGG
>NC_033800.1:7523781-7560639 GCF_001876935.1 Asparagus officinalis | reverse complement strand
ACCAACGTAATTTATGCATTTCAGCTACTATTTTAGGAAATTCGTTACCGGGTCTGGTAACTTCTTTCGGTGCGACTCGTAACAAATAATTTTTTTTTTAAAGGATAGGGGCACATCCCAAACCATAACCTCAATCACACCTCCTTTCTCATTTGTTACAGTACACTAAGCTTCATATTGGATTTTAAATTTTTAAAATCACATGTGATGCCCGATACACTGTAGCAAATGAGAGAGGGGGTGTGGTTGAGGTTATGGTTGGGGGTGTGCCCCTAGTGCCACCCATTTTTTTTCGATGCGAAGCAATTAAACCTTTGACATTTTGTCCCAGTCCCTCAACTTCGTGAAGTTGCTGTCAGCTCCCCCAATCCTTGTGCCTCGTTTGGTTCACGGAAAGTCGAGTTAAGTGAGAACGAAATGAAGTAAATAATCGATAAAGTTAATGTGTGAGCGGAATGCTCATCCTCGTTCTCGTTTTTTGGTGTGATTAAAGACCTCATGTTCGGCAAGCGTGAATGAAAACTGGGAATGAGCATTTCATTTTCGTTCATTCTTACGTACCAAATAAGTTGTTGGATTTTGCTACGACTGCTCTTGAAGTTAAGCATATGAATTAGGGAACCTAGTGACGATTTCAATGCTTTGAGGTACTCATTTTTAAAAACTTGTAAGAATTGGAAGACCTAATAGCAACTGCAATGATTTGAGGGAGTAGTTTGGTAATAATTTGATATGTAAGGGACTAATATGGGAAAACCCAAAAAAAAATTGAAACGTATACTAAATAAATCATTTTGAGTAAATTACATTACCAGAAAAAAAAAACACCTTAGATTTCCTGGAGCCATTTAAAAAACCGCCAGACTTTTTAAAATAACAGTTTTAGTTTCAAATTTTTAAAAATTAACTTCAACGCAAAAGGATATGATAACTAAATGTATTTCTGTAAATATGTAATTATTACGTTAAAAGTCATAATTATATTGAAAAACTGAATGATTATTAGATTAAAAATTAAAAATTAGGGAATGAAATATGAGTTTTAAATATTAGAGGAAAAATTACGAAAAAAAGGCTGGGTCCCACTTGTGTTGGATTTATCCTAGTCAGCGCCAACTTCATGTCAACGGTCTCATAACAGCTGGGCCCCGATGTTTGTTGGTGCATTTCTTTCGTTATGAATTTTTCTTTGAAAATTTTTCCCTGTTTTATGAAAATTTTGTTCCAAGTAAATCTCACATATTTTATGAGGAACATAAAATATGTC
This sequence comes from Asparagus officinalis, assembly GCF_001876935.1. Taxonomy (NCBI): domain Eukaryota; kingdom Viridiplantae; phylum Streptophyta; class Magnoliopsida; order Asparagales; family Asparagaceae; genus Asparagus; species Asparagus officinalis. The sequence continues at coordinate 7,559,372 of NC_033800.1, read as the reverse complement.
TCGCTAGTTTCAACAATTTCCTGTCAGTGAGAAAAGTCTTTTCTCGCTGAACGTAACTCTGGAGATTTTAATAAGAACACGACATTAGTGAGAGGGGGAAAATTTGATACGGGGGAGGCCTATGTGGAAACCATACGTATAGAGGGAAGGAAAAGCTTGTATTCGTATCAATTTTAAAATTTTAAAATCTATGGTTGCGCTGATTCTTATATTATTTACAATAATTCAGTATTCTATCTCACGTTTTTTGTTTTTTTAAACTGATTTTGCATATTGTTGTACTCTATTGCCGTTGTGCGCCGCGGAAGCCTCGAATAGCCAAAACAATAGCACACACAAGAACAAAATAGACCACAATAGACACAAGCCAACCAATCACAGCAAGAACACAAGATATACGTGGTTCGGCAATTTGCCTACGTCCACGGGGCAAGGAGGGGGGAGTTCCACTAATCAAATTAAAGGGGAATACAAATTAGGGTTACAAATCTTACCCAAAACCCTCAAACAAGATCACTTGATCTCTCCAATAGACTCCAACAAAAGAAGCCCTAGAAAATCCCCTTTGGCAGCTCAAAATCACCCTTGCATAAAACCCTAGAACAGATTTGGGGTTTATATACGAGTTACAAAGAAAACGGGTCTGGAAAACCAACTTAAACCAAAAACCCGATAGTCGGTCGACCGCAGCACCACTGCCGGTCGACCGCAAAATATCCCGAGGTCCAGTCTGCTCTCTGGACAATTCGCGGTCGACCGCAGCGCTTCGTCCGGTCGACCGCCCAAATTCCAGAGGCACACTAAGAGTTGTGTGCACATATCGGTCGACCGCAGCTCCACTGCCGGTCGACCTCCCAACTTCTAGAGACATACCTCTGACTTTTCACCAACTCTACAAAAACAAAATTGTTTTTGCTTTATTTTTATTTTACAAGATTACCACTATATTTAGAAACCATCAATGTGCTTCGTGCGTGCATGGTAGACTTGGTTCTTCGCCAAATAGATAGCTGACATACTATCACAATGTACCTGAATGGTCTCCTGTGCAATCCCCAAATCATCCAACAAGCCATGTAGCCACAAAGCCTCCTTCACTGCTTCAGTCACCGCCATATATTCCGCCTCCGTAGTAGAAAGCGCCACTGTAGACTGAAGAGTGCATCGCCAACACACCGGTGCACTAGCCAATGTAAACACATAACCTGTAGTGGACCGACGCTTGTCAAGATCTCCAGCATAGTCTGAATCCACGTAGCCAATACAATTCTGCCCTGTCTCATCATTCTTCGCAAATATCAACCCAATATACACGGTACCCTTAATATACCGTAGAATCCACTTCACGGCCTCCCAATGCCCCTTCCCGGGGTTGTGCATGTACCTAGATACCATGCTCATGGCCTGTGACAAATCTGGCCTAGTACACACCATAGCATACATCAAGCTACCCACTGCGCTGGCGTATGGAACCTTGGACATGTAGTCCCTATCCTCCACTGAAACTGGTGACATCAAAGCTGAAAGCTTAAAGTGGGGAGCTAATGGAGTACTCACCACCTTGGTATTACCCTCAAAACTGAATTTCTTCAGCATCTTCTGCAAGTAACTCTTCTGTGTAAGCTTCAATCTCTCATTCACCCTGTCTCGTTCAATCTCCATACCCAGTATCTTCTTAGCTTCTCACAGGTCCTTCATCTCAAATTCTGATGACAGCTCCTTTTTCAATTTCCCAATAGCTAAAGTATTCCTGGAAGCTATGAGCATATCATCAACATACAATAACAAATAAATGTACTCACCATCCTGTAGCTTGCGCATATAAACACATGGGTCATAAGGGCTCCTCGTGTATCCTCGGCCAATCATAAAGCTATCAAATCTCTTGTACCACTGTCGCGGTGATTGCTTCAGTCCATAAAGAGATTTTCTCAATTTGCACACCAAATTTTCCCTTCCTGCAGCTTTAAACCCCATAGGTTGTGTCATGTAGATCTCCTCGTCTAAGTCTCTATGTAGAAAGGTCGTCTTCACGTCCATTTGGACCAAATCTAAGTCCAGCTGTGCCACCAATGCTAATAGTATCCGAATCGACGAATGCTTCACAACGGGTGAAAACACCTCATTGTAATCAACACCTTCAAGCTGTGCATATCCCTTGGCAACCAATCTGGCCTTGAACCGAATGTCCCCAATAGAAGATCCCTCCTTCTTAGCATACACCCACTTGCAACCAATAGCTTTCTTACCCTTAGGTAGCTGTGCAAGTTCCCAAGTGTCGTTCTTCTGAAGAGATTGCATCTCCTCCTCCATAGCATTCCTCCACCTAATGGAATCAGGACTGGACTCTGCCTCCCTGAATGTGGCAGGAATCAGATCATCAACGACCTCCACCGATAAAGCATATGCCACCATGACATCATCATATCTAGCTGGCCGACGAATCTCTCTCCTCGGTCTATCTGCTGCAATGGACCTCTGAGCATGACCCTGCTCCTGAGTCTCATCATCCACTGTATCCTCCAAATGCCCGACTGTCATCTCAACTCCTTCCAGTGTCACCTCTGTAGAGTCTCAATGGACACAGTGCTGACTGGAGTGGGTGGAGTCACATCATCCTCCACCTGCTACGATATCCCTCCTGTCTGATCTTCCTCCACCTGCTGAGGAACTCGAGGCTTCATCATGTACGCCTCATCAAATGTGACATCTCTGCTAATGATCATCTTCTTGTCTTGTGGATCCCATCTTCATTATGTACGCCTCATCGAATGTGACATCTCTGCTAATGATCATCTTCTTGTCTTGTGGATCCCATAATTTGAAGCCTTTTACACCTTCTCTAAATCCCACAAAGATAGCCTTCCTTGCTCTCGGATTCAACTTCCCTTCAGTAACATGGAAATAAGCTGGACACCCAAAAATCCGAAGAGTCTCATAATCACTAGCCACAGAACCAGACCAACGCTCTTAAGGAGTCTTCCCCTCTATCGCAGTGCACGGCAACCTGTTAATGAGATGGCTCGCATAAACTAACGCCTCGGCCCAAAAAGATCTAGGCAATCCACTCTGCGTCATCATACACCGCACCTTCTCCAGCAAGGTCTTCTAATGCCGTGATCCCGGCAAAACTGCAGAAATGGATCACTCTTATACTCTCCACCATTGTCTGAACGAAGAGTCTTCACCTTTCTACCTGTCTGCAGCTCCACTTTCTTCTTCCACTCCACAAATATATCCAGGACCTCATGTTTATGCTTCATGGTATATACCCAATTCCTCCTGGAATAATCATCAATGAAAGTGACGAAATAGTTTGCCCCACCAAGCGATGTGTGCTTAGAAGGGCCCCAAACATCTGTGTGAATGTAGTCTAATATACCTTGGGTGTTGTGAATTGCGGTGCCAAACTTCACTTTAGTCTTCTTCCCAAGTATGCAATGCTCACACAGCTCCATCTTGCAGGTCTTTGCACCTTTCAATAGCCCCTGTTTTGCCAATGACTGTAGGGACTTTTCACCTGTGTGTCCAAGCCTCATGTGCCATAGTATGGTAGTGTCCTCCTATGTGGTAATAGAAGCTGTCAGACCCCCTGTAACTGTCTTGCCCTTCAAGTAGTATAGGTTGTTTTCCCTGACACCTCGCATCACCACCATAGAACCCTTCATGACCTTCACACTAGCATCTTCTAGGATCACTCTATAACCGGATGCCTCCAAAGTCCCAAGAGAAATGAGGTTCTTCGTCAACTGCGGCACGAACCTCACATCTTTCAATTCCCTAGTCACCCCGTCATGCATTCTGATTCTGACTGAGCCAATCCCACTAATAGGACAAACGTGATCGTTCCCCATGAGCACCACGTCTCCTCTCTTCAACTCCTCAAAGTTGGTAAACCAATCCCTCTTAGGGCAAATATGAAATGTAGCTCCCGAATCAAGCATCCACTCCATAGAGTCGGCATAACAAACTGATGGCAGTGCGGGACAAGAATAACCGGAAGAATCTGAATCTGAAATGTCGCCAACAACCTTAGCAACATTAACCTCTGAATCTTGTACAGCTTTCCCCCTTTGCTTCCCGGCTCTATCCTTCAACTTTGGGCACTCATTCTTCCAATGTCCCTCTTCTTTGCAAAAGGCACATTGATTTCTACCAACACTTTTATGGCCACCCCTATTCTTTGATTTTGAGCGGTTGAACTTTTGGCGGTTTGGACTACGGCCACGAACTGCAAGTGCATCACCCGATGCCTTCTCGGAGGGCTCACAATCATTCTTCCTCAGCTCATAATTCACCAATGCCAAAGTCACCTCCTTGTAGCTAACTGTAGTTCGCCCATTAATCATAGTGAGAACAAAAGTACTAAATTCATCATCCGGCAACGAACACAACAATAACATCGCCTTATCTTCATCCTCCACCATGATATCAACATTGGCCATATCCGAAATTAGCTTTGTGAAGTTGTTAACATGCTCTCGAATGGAAACTCCTTTCTTCATCTTGAATTGGTAGAACCTTTTCTTCAAATGAAGCCTATTCTCAATGCTCTTTGTCAAATATTTTTCATTGAGCGTTTCCCACAATCTCTTTGCCGATGTCTCGTTCATCACATCATAAATGAGATCCGGCGTCAAACATGACCGAATCACCTCACAAGCCCTACTGTTCATTTTCTTCCAAACCCTATCATCAATCTCCTCGGGTTTCTCTTGAAACTCAAGAGTCTCCTCTAGATTTTGTGCATCTAAGGCGTCCATTACTTGACACCTCCATAAACCGAAGTTGATCTTGCCGTCGAACTTTGGTACATCAATTTTGGTGTTATTGATGCTCAAATTTTGGATCGCCTTTGTCAAAGCCGACCCCGATGTACTAGTAGCACTTGAACTAGCATTGCTTGTATCACCCATATTGTAGATATACTCTTCAAACAAGAACCCAACAATGAATCCTTCGAACAAAACTCCCAAATACAACCCGGAGCTCTGATACCACTTGTTGTGCGCCGCGGAAGCCTCGAATAGCCAAAACAATAGCACACACAAGAACAAAATAGACCACAATAGACACAAGCCAACCAATCACAGCAAGAACACAAGATATACGTGGTTCGGCAATTTGCCTACGTCCACGGGACAAGGAGGGGGGAGTTCCACTAATCAAATCAAAGGGGAATACAAATTAGGGTTACAAATCTTACCCAAAACCCTCAAACAAGATCACTTGATTTCTCCAATAGACTCCAACAAAAGAAGCCCTAGAAATCCCCTTTCAGCAGCTCAAAATCGCCAAAGCTTCTAGAACAGATTTGGGGTTTATATACAAGTTACAAAGAAAACGGGTCTGGAAAACCAACTTAAACCCAAAACCCGATAGTCGGTCGACCGCAGCACCACTGCCGGTCGACCGCAAAATATCCCGAGGTCCAGTCTGCTCTCTGGACAATTCGCGGTCGACCGCAGCGCTTCGTCCGGTCGACCGGCCAAATTCCAGAGGCACACTAAGAGTTGTGTGCACATATCGGTCGACCGCAGCTCCACTGTCGGTCGACCGCCCAACTTCCAGAGGCATACCTCTGACTTTTCACCAACTCTACAAATCTCCACCTCGGCGAACGTTTATGAGGGGGAGGGGAAGAGAAATGAGGCTTTCACCTTGTTTGGGAGTTTTTTTAAGGAGGGTAGAGAGGAGGAAGGAAGGGGAAAGGAGGGTAAAATTGCTTGGTTTTCTTTCCCCCCGATTTGGGCGGTAGAGGAGGGTAGAGGAGGGTAAAGGGGTGTAATGACATTCTTACCCCCATCAAAACAAATAAAAGGGCTGATGAGATATGTTATTAGTATAAAGTCATTTATGTAAATTTACATATATTTACTTCCTTTCACCTTCATTCACTTTACTCAACTCCTAAACAACATATTACAATTCTCTTCCCTTCCATTCCCTTCCCGTTGTTTACCTTCCCTTCTCTTCCCTTAGTAAACTCCCAAACACACCATATATGATTTTCTTCTTTAGGCCTTTCAGCATTAAAGTCTATAGCTATCCACAAGAGAGAACAAAAGGAGAGTGTGAACTTGGGAACAAGTAAAACAAGTTTCAACAACCTGCTCCTTAGATTTCACACACAAAGTCACAGAGTATGACTGAGCACTGAACAGTGCTTTTGTGTTAAAATATGTGGTGACGAATCAAATTCATATTCTAAATAAATTTCTCACATTAGTGTTGGATTTGCTCGGAACTGACTTTTAGCAAGCATTAAAAAGAAAGATAAGGGTGGGTAGCATATATAATAAAACAAAGAACAAATACATGTGCACGTCTCATGCTAGAGTTGCAGAGTGACAGGGAAAAGAAAGATACAAGTACGTCGACTACAAGGTGAAATAGTTCAAGAAGTTTTATGAGCACAAAGTAAATAACAGTTCAAGAAGCTTTCAGCACCTACCACAAAACTGCTTTCCTTGACAAAACCTACCACTGACAGCAACCTTATTCACTCATCACCTAACCAATTAATACAAAATGCAAAACAGAACAAAACAAGACACAACAACAACAATAACAGGTCAAGCTGCTTTTCCCAAAAAATTAAAAAAGAAAATAAAAACAACACCTTTGTATCAATTTCTTTCGGGCTCGGTTACACGAATCATATTTTTCCGTTCATTTATGCTAAGAGTGAGCTTCTACATAATCTTAACAAATCAAGACAACAGAACATAAATGACAAACTCCAAATAATGCATAGTTGCCTTGACCCCATTCCAAGCCCAAGACCACAAAACATGATATATTTATGATTATTCTTGAACGTTCATAATTGCAAATGACAAACAAATATGTGACATGGGGTAAAAAGTTGTCTGACTAGTAGTAGCTCAAGTGATAACACTGACCAATTAGATACAAAATTGGGTGTGTGGACATTTGATTGAAAGAGGGAGATCTGTAGATAATTTGATAAAATGGATACAAATAATTAAGGACCATTTCCTCGGTCTTCATTGACTAAGACTAAGTCATTAACTTTATTCTGTCATATTCATCTACCGGGCAGATGAAAGTGATGGTCAACTAGAAAGCATTGGCGTTTATTCAACGATATCTCAATCCTAGTGTGTGATACATGACGCGCTTCAAAATTGTCAAGCCATCCAAAGGTTATAATCACCCTGCAATATATCAAATTCAAAAGTATTGAATCATCAATCAATCAAATTATCGACTGAAGTAGAAAACACCATATGCAGTGCATGCACAATCAACTTTAATAGGGCGTTGACATCATATCAACAAAAACAAAAAGTAAAAAATACAGTGCGGAAATTTTTAAATCAACTTAAATGACTTCATGCAAATTATAAAACTATTTCAACAGCGGGGATTATATATAATTAAAAATAGGAAATTTAAAATACAACTAGTACAAAACACATGCAATTTGACTGCATTCAGCAGCTAAGAATTCCATATATCATAATGTTAGGAAGGACAGAACAAAAACAATAGTAATAAGGACAAATTTTTAAAAACAACCTTTTTTTAATATTAATTGGCAAAATCGACCGTTCAAGAAAATAATTGGCAAAATCGACCCCTTTGGGTCGATTTTGCTGCGAAGAAACTTTGTTGAAGTCACGGGACTACTAGTCCCGTGCATCTCTCTCCTCTCTCCCTACCCCCATCCCACCTGGCCATCTCTCTCTCTCCTCACTCACCTCCCCCTCTTTCCCTACCCCACATCCCTCCCCAGAGACCCCTCCAACTTCCCCTCCCAACTCCCACCCAAATCGACGTCGCTCTGCTGTCGTGGTGATAACGACGGCGGGGATGGAGCTCGGTGCGCTGAGCGTGGTTGGTGACTGCGGTCGAGGGGCTCGCTGCGAGGGCGGAGCCTCGAGATGCTCGGGTTGAGCTCGAGCTCGAGGGAGGACGGAGGCTTGACAAGGCGGAACGGCGGTAAGAGCTGGGTCGATCGGTTGCTGGGCCTCACGTCGTGGCGAGGGAAGAGTGCGGTCGGAGTTTGGCACGGTGCGGGCAGAGTTTGGCGGCGATGGAGGAAACCAAAGACGGTGCGAGCGGCAGCGTCGGTTCCTCAGGTTGGTGCGTAGATCCTGCGGCCCTGCGGAGCACGGGTGGAGAGGGAGGGTGTGGCCCTTGGTGAATGCTGGTGGCGGGTTTGTGAAGCAGAAAGGGAGAATGGATTTTCTGAGTTGAGGGAAGTGGAAGGAGCGGCTCAGGGCGTGATTGCAGGTTGGAGGTGGGCAGGGAAGTGGGCAGGGGCTTCTGCTGGGCGAGGATGGGGGTAGGCGAGGGGGCGTGAAGTGAGGAGAGAGAGATGGCCAGGTGGGATGGGGGTAGGGAGAGAGGAGAGAGATGCACGGGACTAGTAGTCCCGTGCACTTTAACAAAGTTTCTTCGCAGCAAAATTGACCCAAAAGGGTCAATTTTGCCAATTATTTTCTTGAACGGTCGATTTTACCAATTAATATTAAAAAAAGGTTGTTTTTAAAATTTTGTCCTAGTAATAATAATAACAATGTTAGGAAGGGCATAAGACGGAAAAATTATAGCATATGGTTATCTCCCACGAAAAAAAGGTCTACAACAACCTTTTCCTCCACATATCAGTTAAAATATTTCATGTGAAAGCATCAAGTACTTCTCTCTTTTCGAAAAGAAAGAAGTCGCTAAGACATCAAGAGAACTAGGCTCATCAACTTGATGAGCAGCCTAAGCTTGCTAACGGGTTCAGCCTTTGCCAACCATGTGCCTATAGGTATGGCCACATCTATGGAATCCTTTAGCCAGACTTTCGTGATGGACTACACTAATTCTTTCTTCCATTCCCTCCTTTTAAAATTCATTACAAAGAAACCCCAAAGCCTAATGAAAATAAGACACTGTAGAACTTACGTGATCATTGTAAGCAAACGCTCTTTGTAGCTTCCATCATCAGCACATACAGGGCATATCCACCCCTATGGCACCCGGGCATCCTTAGTGCCATTTTATCTAACTCGTCCTGTAAACCAAGAAGATACATCAGTGATTACGATGTGAAACAAAATGTATAAGGATTAGTTTTGTCACGACAGTTACTAGAGCTGACCTTTGAAACTGTATACAGATTAGTGGACTCATAGCCATCTTGAGCTTTGGAATACAGCTGGTAAATTTCACCTGATCTTAAGTTACATGTTATAAAGAAAAAGGCTGTTGGTCTAACATTCAGGTCCCTGCGAGATATTCCAATAAATAGAGGATCACACTGCATGAAGTTTGACAGCTCGTTAGCAAAATCAACATGTGCAATAAACTAGTATAAGGTTCCATGACACAAAATGTATTCTGGCGTGCATTAAGCTGTAACCATACAAACACCTACAATACAGAACTCAAAAGTCAAAACCATTCTAATGAGATACACATTCCAATTGTGGTGTAATCAACAATCAGATGTAATTCATCCGACTGAAGATTATCTCATTGAGATAGAGCATGCTATCAGGCACATTGACACACAATATAACCTAAAACCTCAACAACCTAAAAATGATTTAAAACACCAATATCTAGAATTCTCTAAGGGTAGTTAATTGAGATTAGTGCTCATTTATTTAGTTTTCTATAGATTATTCTACAACCAAAGATGTCCAGGTAGGCCTCAAAATTGGATCTTTCTACATACAAATTGTTGAATTTTACATAACTTCGTGTAACCACCCTGATGGTCATATAATTTGAATACATATTGGACGTTCACTATCCAGTTCACAATTTTGTCAAATACTCAATAAAGCTATGTTTGATTGCTGTAGTTCATTACTTGACTGAGCCTCAGGCACCCATAGCAAGGCAACAAGTGATACTATATTATAGGATCAAAAAGAAGTTGAGTCACCAAGTTGTAGGAACGGCACAAAATTAAAATCAGCAATATTTAGAAAACTTAACTAGAGATTCTGCAGGAACCCCGATTTCTTCAACTACTTCGCGGATGATACCTTCAAACATCTCTTGTGAAACTTTTTCATTCAATAATGAAGACTCCATTGGATCACTGATTTGATGAGAAGTAATTCCAATTTCTTGGGGCTGCAAACAAAAAGGACTTCTTTCAGCAAGTCACCGTGCACAGATTTTTCATCAAAGCCTTCATGTTTCAACCTAATACAGAATATAAAGGTAAATACTTTCATATAGCAGTTGCTGTAATAGCCCACGCAACAGCAAAAAACTTGCTGTTATAGTCCACGCAGTAGCAAAAAACTTAGTGTAGCCGCAATACAGAGCGACACTCGGTTCTTCTAACCCTCCAACCATTATACCATCAACCAATATAACGATAAAGGTAGTGTATGGTTATTATTCTTATTACCCTTATTAGTTAGCTTTGGTTTATATATAACATATATCTGATTAAGATTCTTTTTAAAATATTCTTTAAAGCCCTACAAAACACCATTTGTGTGCAACTTTGGCGCCTCTTTAACAGTATAAGGTATATGGCATGTATCTACAATTAGATATTTAGATTATATCTTTTTTCTTTGTTTTCTTTCAGTATTGCAACCAAACAAAACCGACAGTGAGTAGAGAGTCAATCCAGAAATGCATCATCCCATCCAAAGGTGGCATAGTACTTGTACAGTGTAAACAATCATTACACCTTTGCAAATAGGCCACTGATAGTGTCCTGGAAAGAATAAAAAGAATCTGAGCATATAGGAAGGGAGGGAAGGAGATTTTCAGCCTTACACCTCAAAGCTAAGGGGTGAAAGGAAGAAGAGGAGGGGATTTGGGAGGTGCTAAATTGATTCTCCAAAATATCCTTAACTGCAAACACCAAGCTGTTTATACAAGTTGCAGCTTGTCATGCTTTCTTAGCAGATCTTTTGCACTTTCAATAAGTGAATTCCAGTTAAAAACTATGCCTTTTGTAGCTTCAACACAAGCAGGTTCCATTTTGTTGAGTCATTTGTCAAGTGTGTGGTGTAAATTTCAGTAACCTTTTTCCAATTCAAAGGAAATCTTAGTCAGGGTATTATTATGGTAAATCCAAGTCACAGTCTTATGGCACTTCTTATGTAGAACACCAACCGGCATTTTACCTTGTGCATGAGTCGTTGATTTAAGACAGAACTTTAACTTTTAGAAGAAAGAACTTTTAGAATTGGCACGTTTCAGTAAACTAGCCTTCCATTCTGTGATTGAGGACAGAGATTTCTCTTGCTTCCTGAATAATATTAAGCTTCAATATGAGGCTCACAACCACATAAGGTATAGTTTGTGACTTCCAACTCCAAAACATCTTAAACTATTAGATTCTTCTTCTCTTTTCATGAATCATGCAATAATCACAACAAGCGAGCAAGGAGCAACATCATAATTATACTTTGAAAATTGTCAAGGCATGCCATTGTTTTCAGTAAAATGATGAGGAATTCAATCAGAGGACCGGAATTACAAGTGAAGAAGTAGAAGAGATGAAAAGTAAGAAAAAGGCTGAAGGGGCACTCTAGTACGGTTACCTCTGAATGACCTCCAGGGAAAACAAAGTAACCTGGGAACTCTCCCACATTATTACTTCTTTGCAATACAAGATACTTATTGTCACTTGTTTCAACAACGGCACCATTACCCAGGGGACTTGATGTGTGTTGACATCGTACAAAATCATCTGCGGAAAACGTATATAAACAAGCAAGATTTAGTTAAAGAATAATATATATGCGCAATAGTATGAATAATAGCTGCAAATGTGAAGTAGTCTATCTACTTGAAAGTAAAGAATGTTAAGAGGACCAAAATGCACCATCCATAATTGTAGGCTCATTCTTCAGATGTCAAAAGAAGCTAATCCACAAAGAAGTAATTTCTAAAACAATATATTCTGAACTCAACGTGCAGTAGGCTACCTTCATATTTGGAAAATCATATTTGACATCATTAAAGTATCCAATGGTCATAGGAAGATCATATAGCCATCTTTTCTGACCAAATGAACAGAAGTGCTTTCTTCTGATTTTTGTGCACCATCTGGGGAAAATGCAGTGTTGTTTCGATGCGATTCAATCCTAATCTATCGCTATCATGCTATCCAAGGTTTCGCCAGGAGCCTGATGTTAAAGGTGCTAATATGCATGTGATGGTTTCCCTATGTCTGCATGAGACAAATAATAACCTACCATTTCAGTGCGGGCTAGGCCGAAAAGTGAAGAATGTGCACAAAAAAAACTAGCATATACTATAAAACATTCAAGGAACTATAATAACTGTTTCCAGAACTTGATTAAATAATGTGATGAATATTTCAAGTTGATGAAATGACATAAATGGTCCAGTTCGGTAACATGCCTCTCATGGAAAAGAAACAAAAACTTGACTGAAATCACAATAGAAATAGCAGGGAAATAAGGATAAAGGCACAGCTATACCTTCTGAAGGAACAAGAAACTTCTCCCAAAGAGGGTTCAAGTTTGTCCCAATAAATGTCCTGGTGACATATAATTTGAGAAAAATTAATATGTCCTGAGCAAATAATTGTTCGAGAAAACACGTGCATGCAATGTTTAAATCCCTATATAACAAAATTCATAGATTCCAAAGACAATGATCTTCATACAAAATACTAAAACACGTGCACTCAAGGAGAGAAATACATTTATTGCAATCAATTTCAGACAGATGAATGGAAATCAAAGTCCATGGTCAACCAATAATCTGTTTACAACTCATTAGAAAATTTTCAAATAGCACAGATATGTTCCTTATACGATCAAGTTTAAGTGTTAATTCCTTCCTTACTTGAGGAAACTCTTGTCAGGACTTCTTCTATAGAATAACCATAAATTTTAAGTTGTTGCATAATTAAATGAGAAAAACTAAAAGGACAGCAAACAGCAGTAAAGGCGTCAAACATTTTACTATGCCTCAAATCCACATTTGATGTGGCAAAGTTTGTGATACTTTGGGACAAAGACAATGTCAGAAGAAACCACCATCATTTAGGGAAAAATAGATGAGATTGTTTCTGAAGTTTTTAAACAAGTGGGTCACAAAGAGTTTTATACTCCAAAGACAAGAATGCACCAATGCATGACAGATGCTTACAAGTAATTGTGGAAGTAACACTGTGTTCCTTATGAAAATGCACAAAGCAAAATATGATGCTATCTTTTGTTTCTTTAAATTCATAGCTGTCTAGCCAAAAGCTAGGACCCTACATGACCACCCAGGCTAAGCGGCAGCAGTTAAGGATTTTAAATACTCGTATTCGCTGCTGTCATAGGTTTAAACATTAAGCATCCCTCCAAAATGCACTAATGTCTCTTTGACTAACAAGGCTTCAATACCTTGCTATTAATATGTTATTCGGGATTTCCAACAAAATAAACTAACAACACAAATAAATTTATTTAAAAAAAGGCACCTCTCTAAACGTTTGAGAAACTATAAAAGAGTAAACAAACATTGCCAGAAAAACTATAATGGTGCATGGAGAAAAAACACATGAAATTACACTGAAGTTCCAACAAAGCCATAACAGCTAAGAGGAGACATAACCTGTAATCTGTCAGACATGAAATTACACTGAAGTTCCAACAAAGCCATAACAGCTAAGAGGAGACATAACCTGTAATCTGTCAGACCCAAGTGAAGGCAGACAGAGTATTCCAGCCATAACAGCTAAGAGGAGACATAACCTGTAATCTGTCAGACCCAAGTGAAGGCAGACAGAGTATTCCTTTTCCGAGCCATCAACAGGATGCAAGGAATCTCCCCCATACTGAATTGCATTGAATAAATCATGGATATGAGAAAGAACACTGACAAAATTACACTGAAAATTTGCATATGCTCATGAATATGAGAAAGCTCAGGCAACATAAATAAAGTACATTAGAGTAAATGAAAGAATTTTGTCAGCTAAAATATAAATAAATAAGGTGCAGCAACTAGCAGTTTATTTGGAGGAGGAACTTGAGTAGGGTTAGTAAGTAAAGTTCAAAGCATGCCTACAACTGATACTTGACAATAACTTTCATGGTGGAACGTTCCGGATGTAAAAATTGAAATTAAAAAAAGATAGCAGCTATTTTGATTAAATATTCAATATAATAAAACAGAGCATAAAATATTAATCTTCAAACTCACAACAGTTATGTAAAAGTTATGCTAGCGTTTCAAATATTATAGATGTCGTTAAGACATGGTATGGATCTACCCTTGCAATAATAAAAACCAAGTAGTCTCAAAATAAAAATCCGAACAAGATCACGGGGACTTCAGCTAGAATTTTCTATAACATAAATAAACGCCACTTCATGTTTCGATATCATCGAAAGATCATGTGTTAAAATTAACCACCAATGAAAAACCAAAAATCGTTCCTTTAAAGAAAACTGAGCTCCAAAGAATCTCAATTCAAACAGCCATTCAGCTTTTTCCCTAATTTTTATGAGCTTCTCGCTTGTTCAGAAACTACTACGTGATTACCTCCCTAAATCCACCCTAATCACAACAAATCTCTACAAACTAAAATGAGAATCAGGCAATTTCATACCCTGAACTTTTGGCCATTGTAGAGTGATGGATTCGCCTGAACTCGTTGATTCCATATCTAGGTTACCAAACAAAAGGAAGAAAATTAATTTCTAACTCAAAATAATAACAATAATAATAATAATCGCATAAAATGGTAGAAAAGTTGTGCCTCGTCGATAGATTTCTCTAGGTTAGGATCGGGATGAGGGATTCTGTCGTAAATAGGGCTGAAGTCGACACGAACCTTCAAATCAAACAAAGATCGACAAGCTAATTAGACAATTCTAAAAGAAAAACGCAAAAGATAAATTGGAAAAATTGAAGGAAAAAAAAACTACTCGAGATCTGGGGAGGGCAGAGGGGCAAGAGAGGAGGAGCTTGAAGGCGCAGCCTGGATCCATCATCGGCGTTTTCCGTTCGAGTTCGCTGCTGGCGTGGTTTCGACGCGGGGAGCGGGGGAAGAGAGATTCTGGTTCAAATGTCCCGCAGGGTGAGCTATAATTTAAAGTGGTTCCCTCTTCGCACCGAAGAAATTTTCAAAACCGACCCAACTCATGTTTTTATTTTCAAAACCGACCTAATTTTTTTTATTTATCAAAATCGATTCATTTTTTACCACGTCAGCTTAATCTCATTTTCTAATTAGTCGGGATTGTCAACCTCGACTATTTAGAATAGCAAAAACCGGGTTTAAAGCTTCTAATTGGGGTTTAACAATCTCCTAAACAGTCGGGAGTTGCCAACCCCGACTGTTTAAGAATGAGATTAAGCTGACGTGACAAAAAGTGGGTCGATTTTGATAAATAAAAAAAAATGGGTCGGTTTTAAAAATAAAAACATGGTTTGGGTCGGTTTTGAAAATTTCTTCCCGCGCAAGAATGTCCCACGTTTTCTAGGATTAAATCGGGATCCTCTCTGATTAGTTGGTAACTAGATACAATGTCATCGTACTGTCACAATAGCTAATTTTCACTAGAGTGGTTTCAAGTTAAAAATTAAAATAAGGGTGGGGATTAGGGTAATTGGAACCTCTCCGATTACAATTTTGACTAGAGAGAATGCCGATCCTTTCTTCTAAGGGGTTATTTGTTTGGCAGAAAAAAATGCCAAGAAATTAGATTTTCATGCCTGCCAAGATGACAGTGGGAGATTTAAGTCAAATTAGATCTTCTATTCTTTAGTTTGGTTCAACACAACATTTAAAGAATTTTTTTGGAGAAAGCACATGCCGACTTAGAAAAAAGAAATGCCCACTTCCGAGCCATAAACTCAGAATTGGGATGGAAGGGAACTAAAATAATTGATATTTTCGTCAGCTGGACCGCTGGAAAAATAGTGAGAAACAGCAGGAACAAAACAGACAACTTATCTTTGTTATTATTAATGTCTTCCCTTATCTCTCTCATTTCCTCCTCCTTTTCTTCTTCCTCAGCCTATCTCATTCCACCGCCTCTCTCCATAAATTTAAAAAAAATGGATGGAAGGTGATTGAATTTGAGTTTTACTCCTCTGTCGACCCTACAGATTTTGAGCCCTCTTTTACAGTCAATCATCTCTTGCTACTTCACAAAGAAACCCTAGCTTTGTTTGGGTTGTTTAATTTCCTATGTCATCAGTAAAGCATCTTCAGATCTGGGTGATTTAGTTCGGTGGTCTTCTATTTTGGTTATTTGGAGGTCGATTTTGTAATAATTCTAGTTTTTATTGGTTATATATATAAGGAAAAGTAAAAGGTATAAGGAAAAGTAAAAGGACTTTTATGCAAAAATTGTTAGAGGGTTCTATTAGTAAAAGAACTTATATGAATACCCAAAACTTATTCTTTTTCCCTTCAGCATGTTTATCCTTCTTCTTGCGAGTTCGGACATACAAAGGAAAATATTTCTCCCTGAATAATTTAACAAATCTGCTCCAAGGATTATCCTCCCCCTCAAGTGATAAACTGTCATCCTTAGTTTCCCATCAGATCTCTGCATCTCCCTCCAGCATAAAGGTAACATAAATAACTTTTTGCTCATACCCTAAGGCTCTGAAGTACTTCTCCACTTTCTTCAATCATTCATGTGCGGCCGTTGGATCAGAACCTCTCTGAAAAGATGGTGGAGACAACATCTTAAATTTTTCAAAGTCACTTCCAATAGGTTTAGTCTTCTTTTGTATATCTAGTGATTCACTCAGCTTCTCAGTTGCCTCTGACTACTTTTCAATGATCTCCATCTGCCTCTCCATGAATCCACTCTGCATCTCAATAAAACTGGTGAGTCCTTCAACCCCCCCAACCTCTCTCGCAGTCCTAGCAGTACGAGTAGTTATCCCCCCATGAGTTCTGGGTCTTGATCTTCCCCTAGCATTCCCATCAGGAGACTCATTTGTAATATTAGGGGACTCGATGTTTTGCCTACCTACACCAGCATTTTCAAAAACCCTAGTCTGGGGACGCCTACTTGATTGGGTATACTCGAAGGTAGTGTAACACATGCATTAGCATCAAGTTTAGGAGAAGAGCACCTCGCTGCAACACTAGAGTCTCTCTTCTCACAAGCCATCTCAATATAACATTACCAAAAACAACATGTTTAGTACAAAATATTTGTCATATTAATTATCATTAAATTAATTCATAACACATTCTTTATCACAAGCATAAGTAATCAAATAATATTTCCATGAAACGCATACACTAGACATGCCTTAAACTACCCGAACTAAGCATTTCACCTTTAAGAAAACAAAACTAAAGAAATTATGTGATCCATGGCTCTAAACTTATATGCCCCTCTACCTGAAATTTGATCTCATAATGTTCATATTGTCCTCGATCACACTTCAAAAATAAATTATTATATTCCATCATTATTATTATTTCCTTTAACTCTAACTAGGACCTACAGCGTAGGCTCTGATACCAATCTGTCACGACACCAATTTCCGAACCTAAAAGAAATATTGGAGCCGGCCTAAACCTGTGAAAATCCTCCAAAAATATACATTCATCAAAAGACCATCAAAATAATCTCTCATTGAAATAAAACCAACAATAAATATTCTCTATAATTCCAAAAGTCAACATTGATCCAATTAACTTGATATAAACAAATATTCCTCAACTTGAAATAAAATTCGACCTAAATGAAAGAATCTCATTATTACAAAACTCTCAAATTATCAAATAAACATCAAAGGCTTTATTTAACCTTCACCTAGAAGACAATAACAATCTCGAATTTTATTTCTTGCTCTATTCTAAGAATTTGAAAAATCATCAATTCTACCTAATCCCGAGTCTTTGAAAAGAATGAAAACAACATAATGAGTTCACAACTTAATAAGTGGATAAATTAATACATTGAACACTGATTTTACAAAAATTCAAATATTTCGACAAATGATAAGCAAAATATAAGAATGATGGAGAATCATCAATGAACTCTAGTACTTGATGCAAATATTTAAGAAAACTTAAAAATCATGAAATGAAAATAAGCAGGACGCGTCTCAATGCGGTCAACACTTTATACTCCGGTTGACTCGGTAAACCCCATAATTATTAAGCCCGTGGTTCCGGGACGGTGAGACCCAAATTTGGGCTCTTAGCGCTAAAATAAAACCACATAGATGCACATTGAGTCCTGTTTTAATAACTTGCTTATATCCAACATATACTGGTGTATTTACCTGAGATGCATATGCTTTAAGAAAATTAAACAAAGTTCATAAAAACTAAATACGTTATACAAAAATGCCAAAGGCAAACCAATAGTGAAATCAATCAACCACATTTGCATCTCAACCTATTACTGTAAGAAAATACATAATAATTGACAAATAAAATAAGCATAGGCTTATACCGAATAACCACGTGTACCCATCCAATCAACAATTAGTATGCGAGCAACCATACAAAAGGGCATAATCCATCAGAACAAACTTACATATACTCAATATAATTTTATATAAAAAAATACGCAATGAATAATGTACAAATTCACCACTTACCACAAACCCAAATGACGATCGAAATACCACTCACGATGCCTCCTTGGAGCTACTCGAAACCCCTAAAGAATAAATATAAGCAATGATCAATACTATTATATGCCCTCGACTCATTGCACACCAAAATATAACTATAAACTTTATCTTCTTTACTCTTATATCTAACAATTACGCATTAAAATGCCTTCAGCCAAGGAATTTAAATGCATGATTAATAATTATTTTATAAAACCGATTAAAGAGGATATGATCAGGTGCTTCATCATTTATAAAAATTTGCCACATGAAGCAATTACTAAAGATTATATTTGAGTAACAAACATGACCTACCCTCCTTCAATACAGACCCGATTATTTTTATTTTATTTTTTTCTCTCCTTTTTTCTTTCTTGATGTCCGAGTCTTTGCTGGAGATAGAGTTTGGGTAAAAAGATGGAATTTAGGTGAGAGATTAAAGCTGGCTTCGTAATTTAGGGGCTGTTTGGTTACTTTCCTTCACTTTCCATAGATGATTTTCCTTCACTTTCTTGTGTTTCCTTCACTTTCCTGAAAAATGTTCCTTGCGTTTGTTTCGCCCAAAAATATGTAGTGAAAGTACTTTACATCATTTTCTATTGTTTGGTTCAACTTGAAAAAAGAAGAAAATATGTAGTGAAAGTATTTTACATCATTTTCTGGTGTTTGGTTCAAACTAAAAAATTAAGAAAACTTGCTTGTGGTCACCATGGTAAGATTACCACCCAACATAATAGTTGTGCTCAGAAAATGCCATTATTTCATTATCTGCCTTGCCATAAAGTTTATAAAGCAATGTTGGCTGCAATATATTACCCCGCCAATATATTGTTGCTATAAACTTTTGACTGCATATCTTAAAAATAGCACATCATCATAACACAAAATATGCATACCAACCAAAGGCCAACCAAGAGCTGAAACCAAGGCTGAGAGCAAGTTGAAACCATCACATTAATCACAAATATGGATCCTTCGAACCAACACAACAAAGAGCTGAAACCAAGGCCAAGTGGAACACAAATTCAGACTCAGCAAAAGCCAACACAACAATTTAGCTCCATAGACCAAGCAACTGAAACCAAAGGCCAGCTTCTAACTTGGATCATCAACATGGAAACAACAAACCAAACAACCAACATGGAAACAGCAAACCAACACAAGCAAGACATGAAACCAAGGCCGAGAGAACACTGTCAGACTCACCAAAAGCCAACCAAGGCCAACATGGAAACAGCAAACCAACACAACCAACATGGAAACAACAAACCAACACACCTGGACATGAATCATCAACATGAATCAACAAACCAACACAACAAATTCAGACCTGCAACATGAATCATCAACATGGAAACAACAAACCAACACAACCAAGAGATGAAACCAAGGCCGAGAGAACAAATTCAGACTCACCAAAAGCCAACCAAGGCCAACATGGAAACAGCAAACCAACACAACCAAGAGATGAAACCAAGGCCGAGAGAACAAATTCAGACTCACCAAAAGCCAACCAAGGCCAGCATGGAAACAACAAACCAACACAACCAACAAGGAAACAACAAACCAACACAACCAAGAGATGAAACCAAGGCCGAGAGAACAAATTCAGACTCACCAAAAGCCAACCAAGGCCAGCATGGAAACAGCAAACCAACACAACCAACATGGAAACAACAAAGCTAGTTCAACTGGACATGAATCTGAAACATGGAAACAGCAAACCAAGGCCAAGTGGAACACAAATTCAGACTCGCCAATATTAATATCATCTTCATTAGCAACAAACCAAACAACCAACATGGAACCCCACTTGTAAACCTGTCAAACAACCACAGGCCAACACAACCACGGAAGCTGCACAAAAACTGAGCTCAAAAGGGCCAAACAAGCCAAGATGGAAAGCAAACCAAAGCTCATAAGAAAGTATAGAAAATGTGCTCAGAAAAGGCTCTTTTCTTCATTATATGCCTCGCCATGAAGTTTATAATAGCAATGTTGGCTGCATATACTGCCTCGCCAATTGATTACTAGTATAAACTTTAGCTGCATATCGTCAACAATGAAGCCCATCATCATAACACATAAAATGCATACCTCTTATCCGCTAACTCAGCGAGGGGAAATCATTATAGAACCCCACTTGTAAACCTGTCAAACAAGTTTGCATTAGCATACCAAGTTTATAATTTAACTTGTAAAGCCACGACTGAAATGCATGAAAATAGAGGTAGTAGCATTAGTTTTGTACTAATGTAAGTTTAATACATGTACCATAGTTGTGTTTGCAAAATGATGAGCAATCATCCAACCACATGACCAAACAAAAATAATTACGCTCATTTACATACAAAAATAGTTATACTAGCATTGTTACAATTAGCTAGTTTCACAAAAATATCCCAAAAGCATCGTAATCCGAGCAAAGGCCAACATTCTAATCAAGAGGTTGACTCTTCATGAACTCAGTCAACGCCTTCTTTTGCATAATAGTTGGCCTCCCCATAAACAACCTAGCTTGTGATTCATTCTCATGCAATTGTTGATAAAACTTATCAAGAAGTTCTATGTCAAATTCATCATGTGCAAATATAGCTTGTGCCAACTTCTCGGTCCAATGCATACTCACCATGCGCATAGATGAGGTGAATTGTTTTACCTCATTTACTATCTCACGCATAAGCACCGTGTCCTCACTAAACCTAGGCTCCTTTCCTTTATGTTGAAATACCTACTCACAGTCTCGCCAGATCTAATGAAATGTGACCTAATACTTCGATTTTTAGTTTTATGCCCCAAAATATTCAAAGTCATAGCAAGTTGCTCCTCCATTGTAACATGTCTTGAGTCTCGTAATAAATCATTGATCCTCAATATCTCTGCAAGCTTCATAAAAGCACCACTTCGCATTCTAACATAGTTGACACAACTATCACTAAATCCATTATATATGCGATCCAGGTGTTGTTTTCTATTTTGATATTGTATTATTTTCTCTTCACTAGGACCTGCACGTATAGATCTACGTCTACTTTGCATTCTCCTCATGAATACCATAACCATAACCAAGACAGATAGTACAGCACCCGAACACATATTAACTACGGTTTCTTCATCGAGATCACCATCCATCTAAAATACAAACGTCATATTAAAGCAGATAGTAACAGTAAATGAAGATGGTTGTCTAATTATATTGCTAAGGTCCTACTTGCAAAATAAAAACATGTGTTGATTGAGGCATTAAAAGAGACGAGCTTTCATGATTTTGTCACACGTAATCATAAGTATCCTAACCAGACTACACTACTCAATTTCCCATGATATATCCATTTAACCATATATATCATAATATGATATACCATTTCATATTTGACAAGTTCAAGATGTGCATAACATGATTTGAATATCAAGATACCAAATAACAAGATACCAAACAAAGAAATCAAACAAATGATCAGGTCTATCTATCCATCACATAATTCACAAATCAACATGGGAAAAGAAATCAAACAAATGATCAGGTCTTCTTTTCCCCTTTTCTTTACATGACAGAGATATGGTAATGATCTTATTGATCTTAAACCTGATATGATCTCCGAACCCGAGCAAAGATCCTGAACTAAAACCCTAGCTCAAAAATATACTTGGGTTTAGGGTTTTTTACCTGAGTAGCGCCCAATTTTCTCAAGAACAGCGAGCGTCAGGCCAAATCCCCAAATCAACCAGGCGATCGAGAGCTGAATCGTCAGGCCAAATCGTCAGGCCAAAACCTCAAGAACAGCGATCGAGAGCTGAAGGAGCAAACAGCCGTGCGAAGAGCAGGTGGCGGGAGAAGATGGAGGGAAGGAACGGCGCGGTGATCAGAAACCTAGGGTGAAAGGGGAGGGGAGGGGGGGAAACGAGATTTGATCACTTTCCACCAAAATCGGGAACTGCCAAGAAACAAGAAAAAACCAGTATGCAACCAAGGCCAACACAACCAAATGACAAAGAAAAAACAAACACCAAATCCAGGCTGCACGTATAGAAAGGACCAACCTCAGGCCAACACAATGTTGGCCATTTGTGCTCAGAAAAGGCTTTTTTCTTCATTATATGCCTCGCCATGAAGTTTATAATAGCAATGTTGGCTGCATATACTGCCTCGCCAATTGATTACTAGTATAAACTCTAGCTGCATATCTTCAACAATGAAGCCCATCATCATAACACATAAAATGCATACCTCTTTAGACTTGGATTTATCGAGGGAAAATCATTATAGAACCCCACTTGTAAACCTGTCAAACAAGTTTGCATTAGCATACCAAGTTTATAATTTAACAATAAAGGCACGAATGAGATGCATGAAAATGACGAAAAAACAGAAATAACTACGCTCATTGACCATAGTGTAATACATGAAAGTTTAATACATGTACCATAGTTGTGTTTGCAAAATGATGAGCACTCATCTAGCAACATGAACATCCAAAAATAATTACACTCATTTACATACAAAAATAATTATACTAGCATTGTTACAATTAGCTAGTTTCACAAAAATATCCCAAAAGCATCGTAATCCGAGCAAAGGCCAACATTCTAATCAAGAGTCTCGCCAGATCTAATGAAATATGACCTAATACTTCGATTTTTAGTTTTATGCCCCAAAATATTCAAAGTCATAGAAAGTTGCTCCTCCACTGTAAGATGTCTTGAGTCTCGTAATAAATCGTTGCTCCTCAATATCTCTGCAAGCTTCATAAAAGCACCACTTCGCATTCTAACATAGTTGACACAACTATCACTAAATCCATTATATATGCGATCCAGGTGTTGTTTTCTATTTTGATATTGTATTATTTTCTCTTCACTAGGACCTGCACGTATAGATCTACGTCTACTTTGCATTCTCCTCATGAATACCATAACCATAACCAAGACAGATAGTACAGCACCCGAACACATATTAACTACGGTTTCTTCATCGAGATCACCATCCATCTAAAATACAAACGTCATATTAAAGCAGATAGTAACAGTAAATGAAGATGGTTGTCTAATTATATTGCTAAGGTCCTACTTGCAAAATAAAAACATGTGTTGATTGAGGCATTAAAAGAGACGAGCTTTCATGATTTTGTCACACGTAATCATAAGTATCCTAACCAGACTACACTACTCAATTTCCCATGATATATCCATTTAACCATATATATCATAATATGATATACCATTTCATATTTGACAAGTTCAAGATGTGCATAACATGATTTGAATATCAAGATACCAAATAACAAGATACCAAACAAAGAAATCAAACAAATGATCAGGTCTATCTATCCATCACATAATTCACAAATCAACATGGTAGATGTTCCTTTGCAAAACTTAATTTCCCACACCCTTCAAAGTATGTCAGGTATCATTTTTTCCTTTTCTTAACGAAATCAATAAGTAAGTGTGAGTCACTGTTCTTCTTTTCCCCTTTATTTTACATGACAGAGATATGGTAATGATCTTATTGATCTTAAACCTGATATGATCTCCGAACCCGAGCAAAGATCCTGAACTAAAACCCTAGCTCAAAATATATACTTGGGTTTAGGGTTTTTTACCTGAGTAGCGCCCAATTTTCTCAAGAACAGCGATCGTCAGGCCAAATCCCCAAATCAACCAGGCGATCGAGAGCTGAATCGTCAGGCCAAATCGTCAGGCCAAAACCTCAAGAACAGCGATCGAGAGCTGAATCGTCAGGCCAAATCGTCAGGCCAAAACCTCAAGAACAGCGATCGAGAGCTGAAGGAGCAAACAGCCGTGCGAAGAGCAGGTGGCGGGAGAAGATGGAGGGAAGGAACGGCGCGGTGATCAGAAACCTAGGGTGAAAGGGGAGGGGAGGGGGGGGAACGAGATTTGATCACTTTCCACCAAAATCGGGGTTTTTGGAACGGAAATGATCTTTCAGCAAATCGCCACTTTCAGCCCCATTTTCATTCGCCGCTCAAAACGAACCAAACAACCGTAAATGAAGAAAACTGACAGTTTTTTCGTCGTCAGTTTTCAAAACAGCCCCTTTACGACACTTTCAGCTCAAATTTGAGCGAAACAAACAGCCCCTTATTGGAATGAGGGTGCAGGTAGCGGATCGGGAAAGTGTGTTTGAGTGGTGGAGGATTATGAAGCGCTGGGTTCTTTTTCCTTTTACTAATAGAACCCTCGAACAATTTTTGCATAAAAGTTCTTTTACTTTTCCTTATATATATATATAATCAATAAAACCTAGAACTATTACAGATTTGTTGCTTTGCCTTCTTGATTGCTTAATCTCTCCAAGATCCAACTAATTTGGGGCTAATCCTTTTGGAAAACATAACCGAGCTGCTTTCAAAAACTGCTATAAGTAATTTTCTTAACATGCAAGCAATTATTTGTGTATAGAATTTTTTTTTCCCTTTTCATTTGTGTATAGAATTTTTTCCTCTTTAAATTTGTGTATAGAATTATGTGTTTAGAATTTTTTCCCCCTTTTATTTGTGTACTTGATCCTTCCCTCTGATTTCATTCAAGATCTTACCATCATGTGTTTGGATTCAGTCTATTCAATATTTTTGCATAGAGATATGGTTGCAGTTATTTGATTCATTTTTAAAATTTTCCAATGAAAAGTTCTACAATTATTTGGAAGTGTTTGATTCCAATTGAAGTAATAATTTGAACTTCATTTGTTGCATAAATTAAAATGGTTACATTTTCTTCTCCTTCTTCTTCTTCTTCTTCTTTTTTTTTTTTTTTTTTTTGGGGGGGGGGGGGGGTGCATTTAACTTAAAATTATATTACTAATCAATTATTCAATAGTTGCAATTATAATTCCAGTTATTATCTGCATTCGTAATAAACATTATTTGAATACTTTAAAGGATATGCATGATACTACATCACTCATGCATCAATATTGCAAGCCAACAGGATTATTATAACATGGTTCATGTACCCACTTGATTCAAATTTATGACTTTATGTCTAATTCATGGTTTTATGTCTATTTTTATCTCAACTAGTGTAGATCATGATTGTCTATATCTGTTTGAATTAGCACAAGGATTGTCTAATTCATGGTTTTATGTCTGTTTGAATTGTCTATATCTATTTTAATTGGTTCAAAACCTGTTTTGATATATGGAGTTGAGTTTTTGAAATTTGAATGGTTGTAGCAAAATATTCTTCAAAAAGATGAAGAACTAAAACAAGCCCATATGAGCTTTGATGGAAATTTTTTATAGCAGTTCTAAAGAGCTGTTAGAGTTTGGCCGATGGAATGGGTATGAATTTTGAATATAGATATGTTCACCTCTTTTCTTAACACTTCTTTATTTTGTCTGTTTTGATGGTAACCTCACAATGGTGAGCCCATCTATTTTTTCTCATTTTGCACTTCTTCTACCCAAACTAAAGAAAATGGGAAGTGGATGCTTCCTATTCTTAGTTTCCTTGTTTTAGTTGAAACAAACAATGGATATATGAGAAAATCTATTTTCAACCCTATTTTGTGGTGAACCAAATAAGTTATTCAATATTTCAAGAAACCTTTAAAAACACATGAAAAGTCATATCTATGCATGGAAATAAGTTTCATATAGGGAAACCAACCAAACAGCCCCTGTAAGTCAAAATAAATGAAGTTCGTTTTCTAAATCAGAGCCAAGTTGTTACAACGAAAAATTAATCTAAATATTCCACATGGATCAATTTGAGTAAGCATCAAGTCTCTGATGACTTCAGTGAATGCTTATTAGTAGCGTCTTCCTTTTCATGTTCTCCGCCAATTGGCAGTTTTTTCTTCTTCTTATGGATATGTTATTCATTGTATGTTATCTTAGAATTTCATTGTTACAGAATAAAATTTCTTTTTTGTTCTTTTCAATATTTTTCCTTTTTTTTTTCATTTCCTTGTTCATCGTGTAATCCAAGTCCCTAAGCTTTGAGAAATATGTTATCTAAATTTACCATTCTTCAAAATTACATGAGCCTACAACAGATAGATGTCAATCCCAGGTTCAGAAAAAAGTACACGTTCAGGCAATCTCCATAGTTTCATACACAGTGAACAAAAAATGGTTTACAGCACAACAATCTCTAATCAACATCAGAAGGAATGTGCAACACGTTACTCTTTAGGCTTCACAAAAATTAAAGACAACCAAATAAATACCAGTTCCCTAGAGCAAGAAACCACAGCTGACAAACTGAGGCAAGAACATTTTACAGCAAATTCACAGCTAACCATCTCCAGAGTATACAATATGTACCTGATATGGGAGCTTTTATATATAATTCATCTGCATGCCCAGCTTTTACATGGATGACTAATATCGCATACAAGAGGAAACAAAATATGAAAGCTATTGCAATAAAACACATTCAGATCGCATAAAACCGATCAACCTCAGAATCGTCAAGTTCCGAATTATGCTGCCACGAGCTCGACCCACTCCTCCTTGATAACTTGTCCTTCTTCCTTATCTTACGACTGCGTTTTGACTTCACCACATAATAAGTCATGGTACCCAAGACTCCCGCCATTATCACTCCCCCTATCAAAGTGACCAAAATAGCAGCCCATCGAAAGTGCTTACCGACAACAATATAAGAGGAAGCAATGAAAGCAACAGTTGTGCACACAGAAGCCAACCACATCAACTTGTTGATCACCTCCACCACTCTTCTCTCTGACTTCGTCTCTCCTCTCACGAGCGTTATCTGAACCACGACCACAGCCAACGATGTGAATAAAGCAATCGCATTGAAGATGAAAAATATTTTGAAAGAAGCAGCATCCAGTGCTACTGCTGTTCCGTCGTTGTTATTTCCTCCTGGCACCGTGAAGATAGCAGCAAATGCTACAGTGGCAAAGAGCACGGCAACCACAGTTACAGAGTTAGTGGCATTGTTGATGCCCTCTCTGTGGAGTTTTCTGAGCTCTTTGGCAATACCATGGACATTTTTGTTGGTTTTTCTAGTTTGTTCCAGTTGAGTGTGTACATCTTTTTTGATGTCTATAACTGTTTTTCGCAGCTCATCTCGAGGCTGGTTTAGTTCATTAGCCCTGACAGCACCACAGCGAGACAGGCATTCTTTGATTTCTGCTGATTCTTCAGAGAGTGGTAGGCCTTCAGCAATGTCAAAGGCAGTTTTATGGTCTCTAGTCAATGCATTCACATGGATATCGCGAAGAGATAATAGAACATTTACTATCTGCAACAAGAAATGAGATGGAAAACAACATGAGCACAACAAAATACAGATCCTGCCGTTAGAAACTAATGTAGGCTGACCGTGAGGCGTAGCTCACTTGGTGGCAGACAGAAAAGAAGCTATGTTATGACAAAAATGGAAAGGCATAACATTACAGTAAAATTATTATCCTGATAGAAGATAATAAAATCTAATATTTTGCACCAAATGGGAGCCGTCAAGACCGAAGAAAACTCCATTAATATAAACAACAAAATTTTATGACCTGTTGTAAACCTGACAACCCGAAATGAGTAAAACATGAGGAAGAGAGGGGCGTCATAGAGCAAGTTGATGAGTAGGTGAAGCGACAAAATTTACAGTCATGCACTTTAAGCTCATGTAACTAAGAAGAGTGAAAATCTTTTTCATAATATAAGATTTGTTGACATATTAATAATATGTAGGGACTTATTTGTAAGTTGTGTAGGGGCCTATATAAGCCTAAGAGATCTCATATTAAGAGTTAGGGTTTCTATTCACAATTTGGTATCAGAGCCACCAAAACCCTAACCCCCAACCCCCCCCCCCCGCTGCAGACCCATCTTCTGGTTCCCCCTCACGCTCAGCACCCCTCCAACCCCCTGTTCACACAACCAGCCCCCCAACCCACCTGCAGCACCCCCCAACCTCCTACAGATCCTGCAGACCGCCCCTGCCTGCAGACCCCCCTTCCCGGATCTCCATCTCACCCCCTGTTCACCCACGCCCCCAAAACCTCATTGCCAGACCCCCCCCCCTCTCCGACCTCCTGTTCAGCAGCCGCGACCAGCCCCCTCCCCCACCCCTCCGATCAGACCAGCCCCCTCGTCTCACCCGCATCAAGCCGTCCCCCCCCCCTCTTTTTTACCCGCCCCCTGCTCGGCTATGCGGACCTCAAGTTGGCATGGGTTCCCTCGACTCAGTCCTCGAACTGATGACAGGAAGAGTATATACCTCACATCGATGAGATATATCACTGTTTTTTTTATTCTAGTTTCCTCTGAGAAACGAGAATTCGTTTGAGATCTTACTCTTGTTGTGCAGCAGAAGTGCTGCCGAAATTTTCCCTGCGCACAACAAGGGTTTGAAGGAAAAGATGAACAGGTGTTGGATCTGAAGCTTGATCGATGGAGGAGATCATCAAGAAGTTGAACCCTGCGGAGGTGTCAACTTTGATGAAGTTGATGAAGTTGTCGGCTGATGAGAGCGCGACAAGACCATCAAAGAAGTTAGAGCTTCCGACCATCGATCTGAAGCTTGATGGACCGAGTACTAACCTGAGTTGGTCACGACGGGTGAGATACACCCTTGCGGGGAGGAACCTGGAGGGTTACTTGACAGGAGAGAAGACAAAATCGGATGAGGACTTGGGAGGTCGAGATGAGTGGAAGTCCACTCATATGTTGGTGTACATCTGACTCCTCAACTCGTTGGTCCCGTCGATCACCGCCACAGTGGATGGCATTGAGAAGGTGAAGGACGTCTGGGAGAAGTTGAGGAGGACCTATGATGGAGTGGGGAATAACCTGAGGGTGTTCCAGATTAAGGGAGAGATCGACGCCACAGTCCAGGGAGAGAGGACTGTACAGGAATATGCCACAGAGCTGAAGCGTCTGTGGCTAGATTATGATCACTTCTCCCCCCGGGCGAGCTGCAAGGATCCGGGATGTAAAGAGCGGGAGGCCTTTCTACATGAGAGGACTATGGTGTTTCTCAAGGGATTGACATCAGAGTTCGCTCAGCGAATTGCATTACTGCTAGCTCAGCCGAAAATTCCCACGCTTGAGGAGGTTGTCTCGGCTATGATCCAGAAGGAGACTCGCATTAGGCTGTAGACGGGGACCGGTGGACTCCCTGTGGTGAAGTCAGCACTGGCAGCCTCTAGCAACATTGGATCCAGGGGAGAGACTCGGCAGTGCTACAACTGCGATGAAGTGGGTCATCTAAGGCATGCTTGCACCAAGCCACCTAAGGAAGGAGATTCGGGTGGACGTGGACAATTCGGAGGGCGTGGTCGTGGCCGTGGGGATCGACGAGGTGGAAGAGGAGCAGGCAACCAGACGAATCTGATGGTAGCAGGAGGAGAAGAAGCTGAGATGGTCTTTACTGAGGAGTGACGATACTCAGGAGGAAGCAAAAAGTAGCAGGGGATGGAGACAAGAGGAGTGGGACAGAGGAGGCATCCACATCATTCTTCGCCAGAGGCAACACTGCTACCTATGCTCATCCGATCAAAGATACTGATGACATACATGCTCTTGCTTCTATGACTCTTGACAGATCATCAGAATGGATAGTCGACTCCGGTGCGTCTCGACATGTGACAGGTAATGCTAGTGAGTTCTCATCATATACTCACCTAGCATCGCCTGATAATATTCAAACAGCTGATGGTACATTTCAGCCAGTGGTTGGTAAGAGTACAGTCGATTGTACAAATTCTGTAACTTTATCCAATGTTTTGCATGCTCCTTCCTTTCCAGTCAATCTTTTGTCCATTAGTGCTATCATCCTCTAACTAAAATGCATTGTTTCTTTTGATATTCCCAATGTGATCTTTCAGGAGAAGGGGACAGGACGAAGACTTGGGACTGACACATGACGTAGTGGACTGTGGTATCTGGATCGTGAAGGACTGAATTCAGCATTGGTGTCAATGATAAAGAGAGCAGAAATAGGATCTGAGATGAGTGCTGAGAGTGTTTTGATGCTTCATCACCAGCGTTTGGGACACTCATCCTTTAGTGTTTTAAGTAGGTTGTATCCATCTCTATTTGAGAAAACAAATAAGCAGAACCTTGTGTGTGATGCATGCGAGTTTGGAAAACTTACTAGAAGTTCTTATGTAAGTTCTTGTCATAGGAGTTCTCGTGCATTCGACCTGATACATTCAGATGTTTGGAGGCCTTGTTCCACAAGTTCTATGAATGGATACAAGTATTTTGTTACCTTTATTGATTGTTTCTCCCGCGTTACTTGGTTGTACCTGATGAAAAATAAGAATGAAGTGTTTGGTTGCTTTCAAAACTTTCATAGGTATGCTCAAACTCAATACGGTCCTGTGATGAAGGTATTAAGATCTGATAATGGGACGGAGTATACTAACAAAGCGTTTGGGGAATACTTGTCAGCTCAGGGAATACAACACCAGACTACGTGTCCATACACACCAGCTCAAAATGGAGTAGCAGAAAGAAAGAATAAACATCTTTTAGAGATTGCTAGAAGTATGATGATCTCCATGAATGTCCCAGAAATATTATGGGGGCAAGCAGTGTTGACCGCAGCAGCACTAATCAACAGAATGCCCTCGAGAGTGCTGGATTAGAAGTCTCCGTGTGAGTCGTTGAAGGAAGATAATGGTGGGCTTCTTCCACTCAAGGTGTTTGGCTGTGTGTGCTTTATGAAGGACAACAGGCCATCCGTCGGGAAGCTTTCTCCTAGAGCGGTGAAATGCATCTTTATGGAATATTCTGCTACTCAGAAGGGATATGTTTGCTGGAGCCCGGTGAAGAAAAGATTGTTTGTGAGTATGGATGTACACTTTCGAGAACTCGAGTCATATTACACCCGAAATGTAACTTCATCCGTTGGTAACTCGCCTAATACTGAAAGTATGAGGCGAGAGGAGGAGAATGGTGAGAGATTGGTGAATGTGGAGAAATCAATGTCTGAGAATGGTGAGAGTTAAGAGAAATCAATTTCTATAACGATTCCTTGGGAAGAAGAATTGGTTAAGGAGGAGCAGGAGAATGAAGAAGAAGAGAAGAATGAGACAAGAGGTGTTAGGCCCACGGCTCAGGGAGAGCTACTTACGTATAGTAGGAAGGAGAAACAAATTGTGGGAACAGTACCTACAGTGCCACTGGTGCCAAGTCCCTTGCCAACGTCTGCCCCGACTTCTGAGACACCTACACCACCACCAGATTCCTCTCAAGGTGATATCATTCCTCTTCCTACTCCTCCCACACTAATATCTGTACGGAGGACTACTCGCAGTAATGCGGGAAATCCTCCCGATAGATATGGTTAGGATCTTACCCAGTTTGTATCATACTCTAACATCCACCATGCACATGAAGTATTCATTGCATCACTGGACTCTGTTACTATACCTAACAATTGACAGTTTACAAAAAAGGACCAAAAATGGAAAGCTACTATGCACAAAGAGCTAGGGGCCCTTGAGAAGAACCGCACTTGAGAGTTAATAAAACTATCAAAAGGGAAGAGAGCAGTTGGATGCAAGTGGGTCTTCACTATGAAGCAGAATCCAGACGGACAGGTTGAGCGCTACAAAGCTCGTCTGGTGGCAAAAGGATATAGTCAGACATATGACATCGACTATGATGAGACTTTTGCACCAGTGGCGAAGATGAGCACTGTTCAGACCTTGATCTCTCTGACAGTAAATGGTGGATGGAAGCTATACCAATTAGATGTGAAGAATGTATTTCTTTATGGAGATCTGATGGAAGAGGTATACATGGGAATTCCGCCATGATTCGACACAGATCAGACAGTGGGTAAGGTCTGCAGATTGAAGAAGTCTCTATATGACCTGAAGCAATCTCCCCGTGCTTGGTTCGATAGATTTAGACGGGCTATGATAGGTATGGGATACCAGCAGATTAACGTCGATCATACCGTGTTCTTTCGACGGAGTGAAGGTCACATCACCATGCTTACAGTATATGTGGATGATATGATTATTACAGGAGATGATGAGAAAGAGATTGTCCAACTCAAAGTGAGACTGAGTAAGAAATTCGAGGTGAAAGATCTTGGCTTGCTTCGATACTTTCTTGGAATAGAGATAGCTCGTAGAGTGGAGGGGATCGTCCTATCCTAAAGAAAGTATGCACTAGATCTTCTCAAAGAGACAGGGATGTTAGGGTACAAACCTGTAACTACACCGATCGACCAGAAGTTCAAGCTGGGTGCTGAAGCTGAAGAACCAGTTGATCGTGACAGATACCAAAGGCTGGTGACAGGTTGATCTATCTGAGTCAGACACGTCTCGATATCTCTTTTGCAGTGAGCGTGATGAGCCGCTACATGCATGATCCGAGGAAGGGTCATATGAACGTTGTGTACCAGATTCTGAGATATTTAAAGAGTGCTCTCGGAAAAGGACTGATTTTCAGAAAGAATGGACATGTGAGTATTGAGGGTTACTGCGACTCTGATTGGGCTAGCTGTGCTGATGACAGGAGATCCACCTCAGGATACTGCATTTTTATAGGAGGTAACTTAGTCTCGTGGAAGAGCAAAAAGCAATCAGTGGTGACGAGATCAACAGCTGAGGCAAAGTATAGAGCTATGATCTTAGGAGTTGCTGAGTTGCTATGGTTGAAGAGTATGCTGGTGGAGCTGAAGCTGGATCAAGGAGCTAAGATGAAGTTGTGGTGTGATAACAAGTCAGCTATCAGTATCGCCAACAACCCAATGCAGCATGATAGAACCAATGAAGTTGTGGTGTGATAACAAGTCAGCTATCAGTATCGCCAACAACCCAATGCAGCATGATAGAACCAAACACATCGAGATCGATAGGTTTTTTATCAAAGAGAAGTTGGACAGTGGACTACTGGAACTAAGTCATGTTTCAACTAATGACCAGGCGACAGATTGTCTGACTAAAGGACTTAGCTCATTAGATATGATTAGAGGATGTGACAAGATGGGCTTAGTGGATATCTTTCGCCCACCTTGAGGAGAAGTGTTGACATATTAATAATATGTAGGGACTTATTTGTAAGTTGTGTAGGGGCCTATATAAACCCAAGAGATCTCATATTAAGAGTTAGGGTTTCTATTCACAATTAGATTTATTTCAAGAGCTTTATGTTTTGCAATCTAGTGTTGTGTGCTCATATAACTTCAAATATACTCTTGTGATCTATATTGCACGGGTACAGGTAAGGGTACATGTACAGGACACAGCCGAAGCTCATGAGATATAATCATAGTTCTAAACTATATGCGTAAAGAACCCTTTGAACTTGTAGTTCTTAAGGCTGAAACAAACTTACTCGAGCCTTATCCAACAAGTTACAAAAACATATGTGAAGTGTAGAATATATATCCAGGAAGTGTATGACGAGTGTTTTAAATTAAACATGCATTATATAACTGAGTACAAGTCCAAATAAATATATAAATATATTTAAGGAGTGTCCCAGATGTGGCGGGTACAGATACAGGTACAGGTACGACATGTGACGGGGACGGGTACGGCTCCATGTTAGAAGTACCGAAGTAACATAGGTTGTGATAATAATGTAAACCTTATTAAAGAAAAGTGAGTTCAGTCTATGTCACAACTTGTAGGATAAAGGTTCAAAATCAAACGTATGGGGCAAAACAACACCTACTAACATAATTGCAGATAGAAATTAAAACTGAATAAATACCTCAGATCGTTTTTTCCTTGTAGCAACATGTAGAGCAGTGTTACCAGCTCGGTCTGGTAACATTACTATAGCTGGATCAGCTTCCACAAGGGCTTTCACAACTTCACTGTTTGTTCCCTTTACTGCCATTTGCAAAGCAGTTTGTCCTTTTTTGTCAGTCCTTCGAGCAAGTTGTGGATCCTTATCAAGCAAAGCCTTTACAATTTCCACATGCCCCTGCCGAGCAGCAAAATGCAGGGCATTTTTCCCATTGGATTTAGAGAGTTCGATCAAGCTAGTGTCCTGATCTAATAAGAGTTTCACTACTTCAATATAACCCTTCGTCGCCGCTGATATGAGTGGAGTTACATTTGAGGGTCCAAGCGATTTGCCTAGAATTGTTGGGTCATGATCCAAGAGTACCTGCACAATTTCTGTAAACTAACAGTTAGTGGTATATGTAACAGATACAAGCTAATCATAGAGAACTGAAAAGGAAATGATCAGTCAACCTCAAGAATGATTACAAATAGTTATTGCCGAAAAGGAAATAGCTCTGTGTTGAAGCCTTATATGCAAGATAGCAGTGAATAATAATAATAAAGGAACCGTATAAAAAATATTGAATTCTTAAAAATAGATAATAAATGATGATGAATGGACTATAGCATGAGCACAACTACATTCCCTAACAGGAGAAATAGATGATAAAAGATATTAAATTCTTAATCTATGTTTAATGATGTTACTTGATGACAAGTTTTAATTCCAACTCGAGTTTTATCATGCAAAATATAGCTTCCAATAGCAATGAAACCGATATGGTTATCCACGCATATATCTGTCTACAGGTATGGAATCTCACTATCAATTTTGAGCTCAATGTTCTTCAATTTTTTATTAATGGATTTGAGATCAACTTTGTCGATCCAGCAATCTAATTAAAAGATTTGCAGTTATGCTGAACATATTAAATGTCTTTTGCATTAAGGACCTATAGTTTCAATTTATCTCTTTTCTTTATAGCCATTTAAGAGAGAGAGTGTGTGTGTGCGCGCGCGCGCGCATGTGTATTACTGAATCCGTATCATATTCGACTTTGGAGGATAAGTACATGAGCTTTTCTTAGTGAAACTTCTCCATATGTATCTTTATCTATGATTACGAAGGAGATATGGATACGGTAAACATCATATTCACCTCGGTGCCCATTCCTAGCAGCCGAATGCAGCGCATCATAACCCGACCTGTTCTTCCTACAAACACTCTCCCTATCCGAATACTTCAACAACTCCTCCACCACATCAAGAAACCCTCTCTCCGCTGCGATCATCAGCGGCGTCTCCTCCACTTCATTCACCTCATTAA
>NC_033800.1:7487818-7523771 GCF_001876935.1 Asparagus officinalis | reverse complement strand
CATTAACCACCGCCGATCGAATCTCCGCCACCTCCGTATCGAACTCCTCTCCCCCCGCCGACCCCGTCATCTGCGCATCAATCTCCCCCAATATCTGCCTCACCGCCGCCAGATCCCCTCGCTGCGCCGCCAAGTGGAGCTCAGTATCGTTGTGCCGACCAGTGACTTGCTTTACGTACTTCTTCTTCGTCCCCGATTGATCCATCTTTTTCCCTGAATTCGATAGAATTAGGGCTGGGGCGGTCGAATTCGCCGTTGGTGAGGGTCCCGGGGACGGCAGCGGGGAGCTGGGGTTTGTCGGAGCGTGGGGAGAGTTGGCCTCACCTGTTCAATTTCAGTAAAGGATTACAGACTTTAGGTCAAATTGTGAGTTTTGAGAGTAATTTCGCAGTAAAGATTGTACCTTTTTGGATCTCGAGAGCCATTAGGATCGGAACTGGGGGTGCTGAGTGCCGAACGATGAGTATTGAGAATGATGATTAGGGTTTATAGAGGCATGAATGAAGAAAGAGAGAGGGGAAAGTGAGGGGAAAGAGAAGAGGTGAGAATTTAGACGGAATTTATATTCCTCATTTGTGTTTTTTTGTGATTATTTTCGGTGTTACCGGTAGTTCCGGTGGCGGAAGTGAGGCCGCCGGTTGCAGGGGAGGGAAACGAGTCAACTGGTGACCGGAAGACGACAGGGACAGTTTTGTCGTTTAGTTGCTGGTTTTAACTGGCGATTGCGTGGGCTTCATTGAAAGATAGTTATTTACACTTTAGTCCCTGAAGTTTTGCTCTCTTGCAATTTGTATGCTTTGAAGTTATGTTTTAAAAAGTTTGATGCCCTAGAGTTTGGACATTTGGATACCCTTGCTCACTTTCTCTGTTTCTCGTAGTGCAATGAACTGATCAATCTCCCCCAGTGCAAATACGTCTCGAAGTTAAAATTAGAAAAGTTTTATAAGACATGCCTAAATTTGAATGATCAAAATTAAAGTTTTTATCCGCTTTACATCGTCTACTTCTTGCATAAAAAATGTAGAAAAGCGTTAAAAGCTTCCAAATCAAACGAGACAACACATTTATTTTCTACCCACTTTTCCATATATTCGGTAAACGTATGCCTAATTTCCACTTTTTAATCAAAATTTCATTTATTTTTCAACAAGTGACGTGTTGTTAAAGAGATGGGTTGGTTGGATATATTTTTTAAGTTGTTAATCTTATCTATTGGGTATTGTGAATTGTGATTGATAGACTGAATATGAGTAAAATATCAAATTAGCCTAAAAAGTAACACATGTTTATCATTTAACCTAAAAAATGCGTTGGCGACAGTTTAACCTAAAAACTAACAAATACGATGATAAATAGGCATTTCCGATGTCACAAATAAATTTTAACCCAAAAACTAAGTAATTTTTTATATAGACCCCCACTCTTTCATATTTTTCAGATTAACCCCGAAAATTTTTCTAAAATATATAAAACAAATCATCCCTTCCTACCATCTTCTCCTTCCTCCTGTTGGGAAAAATCGGCGCCCGGTAGAGCAGGGTTGCAGCAAATATTAGTGTGAAAATAATAAAATTGAACACACAGATTTTACGTGGAAAACCCCCTAAATAAATTTAGAGTAAAACTCACGGGCAAGAATAGAAGAATCCACTAAGAAGAAAATTTAGGAGTTGCAATCTCTCTATAGGTTATTTTTGTGGTAGGTGTGTATTGTTGCTACAGTGTTGCGACAGTAACTGTTTGTGGGTCTGTGGTTGGTAATTACTGTAACGGATAGATGGTACTGTTGACATGGTGGCCGTTACGTTCCAACAATCTTCCACTTGAAGATTTAATTGAAAATCAATCTTCCACTTGAAGATTTAATTGAAAATCAATCATATCTTCACATAATTCTTTTTATCTTGCTATTTTTATGTTGCTTATATTTTCATTAGACCACAAGAGGATCAACACTAAACAAACTTGTCAGTGCTGACGGCCTTTCTCATAAAATCTACTAGGTTATCATTAGTGTGAATCTTCTGCATATCCACTGTTTATTCTTCCACTTTCTCACGAATGAAGTGGTACTGAACTCGAATGTGTTTTGTCTTTAAATAAAAAGCTAATTTTTTTGCCAAATGCAAAGTACTCTGACTGTCACAAAATAGAAAAATCTTTTTTTGTTCATGCTTGAGTTCTTTCAGTATCATTTTCAACCATATTGCATATTTACTAGATTGTGTAGCTGTTACATATTCTGCTTCTATTGTTGATATAGCTACAACTGACTACAGTTTTAAAACTCAGCTTATAGCTTCGCCAGCAAGTACAAACATATAGTCTGTGATAGATTTGCTATTATCATGATCACCTGTATAATCAGAATCAACATATTCATTGATAATAAAATTTAATCCCTCGTAACATAATACAACATCTGAGATCTCCTTAATGTATCCTAGGATCTTCTTTACAGCATTCCAATGCTCTTTATCAAAACTCGTCATGTATCGACTAACTACTCCCACTGCTTGTAAAATATCTAGTCTTATACAAGTCATAGCAAATATTAAACTTTTCACTACTGATGCATATGATACTTGAGACATCTCTATCCTCTCTTCTACACTGCTAAGACTCATACTAGAGAATAACTTGGAATTAATAGGAAGTGAGATAGAAATTAACTTATAATCTTGCATGTTGAAGCACCGCAAGATTTTCTTTAAATAATTCTTCTGAGAAAGCCAAATCTTCATATTAATTCCGTCTCAGTAAATTTGCATCCCTATAATCTTGTTTGCATATCATAAGTCCTTCATTTTAAATTTCCTAGCTAATTGTGCCTTCAATTGTTCGATACGATCTTTCTTCGAGCTTATAATTAATATGTTATCGACATGCAACAATAAGATAACAAAGTTATTTTTACCAAACATCTTGAAATACGCACAAGGGTCTAAATTAAGTCTGTTGTATTCGGCTCATGATGAATAAATCAAATCTCTTATACAAACACCTCGGTGTCTGCTTTAAATCGTACAAAAATTTGTTTAACCTGCAAACCAAGTTCTCTTTCCTTTTTCTTCAAAACCTTCTGGTTGAAACATGTAAATTTCTTCTTTAATATATCTATAAAGAAATGCTATTTTCACATCTAGCTGCTCTAAATGTAAGTCAAATATAACGCTCATAGCAAGGACTATTCGGACTGTTGTAAGTCAAACTATAGGAGAAAATATTTTATTAAAGTCAATACATTCTTTCTGAACATATCCTTTTACCACCAATCTAGCACGATATCGCTCAGCTTGATTGTCGTCATTTCGCTTGATCTTATAGACCCATTTATTTCTAATGGTCTTTCTTTCTTGAGGTAGTGACACAAGTACCCATGTCTTATTCTTTTGAAGAGCTTTAATTTCTTCTTGCATTACTGCTATCCACAAAGATGCATCTATGTTATTTGTAACTTTATGAAAAGTTGAAGACTCTTCATCCTTTATTAGAAGACAACATGCAACATTATTCTCTGTAATATACTCTGAGTACCAAGTCGATGGTCATCTCTCACGAGTTGACCTTCGAACTTCTGGGGTCTCGAACTCGACTGGTTCTTGTACATTATATTTTAGTGTTGCTTTAGAAGAATTTGGATCATTTTCTACTTGAACAGCTACAGTCTCTGAGTCATCTTGAACCACTTTATTTCTCTTCTCTTTGTAGTTAGTTCTCTACAAAGATAATATCTCTGTTGACGATAACCTTGCGGGTAGTGGGATCTCACAAGCGATACCCCTTTACTCCATTAGCATATCCCCAAGAACATATATATTCAAAATTTTGAATACAGCTTTGTAATTTCTTAGGTATTGTACATTATGTAGACTGGACTTTTAAATATATGGAGGTTTGAATAATCAATTGGCTTGACAATCCATATATTCATTGATGTCTTTAACTCTATCGCGATTGATGGAGATCGATTTACAACATAACAGATAGTTTTTACTGCTTCTGCCCAAAAAAAATTTATCCAGATCTACATTTGCCAATATTGCTCGTGTTCTTTCTAACGGAGTTCTGTCCATTCGCTCGGCTACTCTATTTTATTGAGGAGTATATGTAGTATTGAATTGCCTTTTGATGTCTTTTTGCTTGCAGAATGTAAGAAATTCACTGCCAGTGTATTCTTCTCAAGCACTTGATCTTCTTTCCATATTCAAGCTCGACTCGTGTTTTGTAAGCTTTAAAGAATAGGAACACATCTGCCTTCTTCTTGATATGGTACACCTAACATCTCTTGGAGTAAACATCAATAAACAACACAAAACTATTTTGCTCCTCCCATGGATGTAACTAGTGCTTATCATACATCAGAATGAACCAATTCCAGAATAGTCTTGCTTCTAGAACTTGATGTGTTAAACTTCAGGCGATACTGTTTACTTGTAACATAATGCTCGAAGAAGGAAAGAGATATAGATTTGAGCTCATGAAGCAGCTTCTGGTCGGAGAGAATCTTCAAGCCTCATTCTAACATGTGACCTAGTTTACGGTACCGCATCATGATTTGTTCTTCTCCATGGCTAGTTGATGCCACACATGAATCAGCTTCCTGCGAGGTTTCTCTCTTAAGCATGTATATATTTACAGCTATCTTTTCTCCTTTTATTACAACAAGCGCCCCTCTAATAATTTTCATGATCCCATTTTCTATATGGGTCTTGCATCCGAGCTCATCTAATTGTCCTAAAGATAATGGATTCTTCTTCATATCTTTCACATATTGTACATCTTGAACGGTACGTATTGTACCATTAAATATTTTAATTTTGATAGTACCAATACCAGAAATTTTAAGACATGATCATTATCCATAATACAAATCTCTCTAAGATAGGTTCGTATTTGCGAAACTATATATTCTCTTCGAGAGGTCATGTGCTAGGAGGCTGTTGAATCTAGAAGTTTGACATTAGCAAATATATTTCTGCCTTCATCAACAGTTGTTGCTCCACTGTACAAAATTTTATCATTGTCTGATATGCTTACAACGCATCTTTGAGATGTAGATGGCTCTGAATACTCTTTATCACCACTCTTTTTATTGTGCCAACACTCTGATTTCACGTACTTACTTCTAGATTTTGATCTACCATGGGTCTAACTCCCACTGGAGCTATGTTCCGTTGATCTTTCTCTCATCACCGATAAGGTCTCCACTTGTTGCGAACTTGCCTGTCTGTATTCCTTATTCTTGCACTGATTGTCTTCCTCCAGAACGGCAACTACAATGTTGTCGAAGACTAAATAATCCGTAAAGACGTTGTTTTTTAGAGTGATGATGAGTTGATCATACGAGTCCGGTAGACTTTGAAGTAGAAATTTTGCACGTTCATTCACACTGAATGTATACCCAACATTGTGAATTGAGAGAATAGTGTGTTTAGGGTGTTGATGTGGTCGGTCATCAATGTAGATTCTGTCATCCTCAGAGTTTAAAGTATCATTTTTAAGAAGATTTTGTTGTACAATGATTTAGCCTCATATAGCTTTATTAGAGTATTGCAGATCTCATTTGATGTTTTCTTCTTCTCTATGCTTCATAGCACCCCATCTGCTAATGACAGATGGAAATTTGCAATAGTATTTCTGTCCATCTCGTTCTACTTCTTATTATTTGTGATGTCTTCCGGCCTTCCACCAATAGTTACTAGATGGTTATCTTTTCTCAAGATGACCTTTATCTTTAACTTTCAAAGTGAGAAATTACTCCCTTTTCTCAATCTTGAACTTCACCATCATTGTTTCTATCATGAATAGTAACTTTTTCTATTTTCACATGAACAGTAACCGTACTTATGAACAGTGATTATACTCATGAATAGTACTCATACTTATGAATAGTATCATACTCGTGAATAGTGTCCAGTGCCTTCAAATGGTAACTGATAATCTAGCTTATTTTCTAATGTGAAGGATCCACCTTTGATGACAGCCACAGAGCATATGATATGCATATACACGCACCCTAAGCCAGACTTTGATACTACTTGTTGAGAAAAATTAGGGCCCGATAGAGAAGAGTCACAACGAATATTAGTGCGGAAATAATAAAATTGAACATACATATTTTTACGTGGAAAACTTTTTAAATAAATTAGGATAAAAACCACGGGCAAGAATAAAAGAATCCACTATGAAGAAAATTTAGGAGTTATAATCTCTCTTTATAAGAAGAAACTCTCTCTTACCCCCCCCACCCCCACCCCCACCCCCATCTACTTGCTACTGGGACTCCTTCCCACCATCTCCTCTATTTTCTTCTCCTTCAATCCGTAACTTTCCTTCCTCTCTCCCACTCCTTCTCCATCCTTTCTCATACTCATTTTTATCTCCTTTCCACCATCTTCTTCATGCTCTTCTCCTTCCAATCCCTAACCTCCTCTCCTCTCTCTACCTCTCTCTCTCTTCCGCCTTGCTCCATCCACTCCCTCTTTAACTCCCAATCAGCAAAAAATAAAAATCCAACATCCTCCTTTTCCTCTCTTAGACCCTACATCAAGTATTCTATCAAATACCCGACCTCCTCCTCTTCATCTCTTCCACTCCTTTTTCCTCTACTTCCTCGCTCTGTCCACTCCCTCTTCACCTCCAATAATCAAAAACTCAATCTTCTCCTACTCTTTCTTTCTCACACTCAACGTCAAACATTCTACTTGAAGCATTAGAAGGGACTGAAGGAGAGGGGAGAGAGATTTAGAGAAAGAAAGAATAGAAGTGAAAGAACTTAAAAAGAGGTAGATTTGAAGAAAGAGGGAAATGAGGAAGTAATAGGGAGGATATGAAAAGGAGGGAGAAAGAGAGTGGCAGAGAGAATGAGAGGTTACAGACCGGGATGAGAAAAGAACAAAGGAGATGAGGGGTGTCGGGGGAGGGAGGATGCTTGGAGTTTTTAATACATATTTTAGAACTTGAGGGGATTAATCTAAAACATATGCGAGAGTTAGGCGTCTATATGCAAAAATTAATTATTTTTTCACGTAAAAAATTATCTTCATCATCGAAAATGCTTATTTGTCATTTTAAGCTAAAATTGTTAGGATTATGTCTTTGATTCTTTGTATAACTTCATGAGAATTAGATAGTGTTAGAGATCAATCATGATTAGGAGATTGAGTCTCATCATGATTAGGAGTTTGAATCTTATTCTAAATAGGAAGTTAGGCTAGAGATGGGATTTTGGTTTCCCTATATATATTATTTTATTGTTAGAGGAAAAACCAAGGAGAGGAGAAAGAGCCAATATTCTTATAATCTAGAGTTAGCAGAGGGTGTAGCCTGATTCAATAATATTGTGCGAGAGGCGAGCGTTTCGTAGACTTTGTCCGTGCAAAAGATTGCAACATTGTGAGAAGTTTTAGCAGTCTTTGTCCGTTCAAAAGATTGTAAGGAATGGGTTTTGGAGAGAATATGAGAGTTGATTATGTATGTGAGGTTGAGAGATTGAGAGACGAGAGTTGAGTTGTTCCTCCTGTAGTTCTCCCTGATACATATTGGATTTCTCGTATTGTTGCCCCATGGATATAGGTCGAAGTTGGTCGACCGAACCACATAAATCTCGGTGTTCTTTCTTCTTGATTGCAGTTGTTTTCTATCTTGTTGATTGCGGGTTGGCTTTCAAGTTGCGGAGATCGTAGTACACTGGGAGACTAAATTCCCCAACAAAAATGATAAAGAAATGTCACTTTTTAAGCTAATTTTGTATTTTAACCGACTGAATACAAATAGAATAAAAACCAGAATGTTTCTCAACTCACTGTAGGTTTGAACGATAAAAAATAAATTAAAATTGCATTTCATCTGTCTTTTACATTAAACATTTAAACCTATAAAATGTGAGGTTTTATCAAATTTCTATTTATTCTTTCTTCATAATATCCCAAAATTTGAAGTTCTTCTTCAAAATTGTTGTATAAAGAAACCAAGGACGTGATAATGGAATTTCATAAAAATATTTCTTAACAAAATTGAATATAAGAGTATGACTCATTGATATTGTTTGTAAAACTCTTGAGCTTCTGGTCTAGAGATGGAACACGTTTAATTGGCCAAACAAAACCAGCTTAGGTTTTGATCTAGCTATTTTGTTAACCTATGGTTGGTTATTTTTTATTTCACTAAATCAGTTTAACTCAAAAAGACCCCCAGAATTTATATCTCCTTAATTAACGCATGAAAAATTAGGTTAGTCCTCTGAAAATATAGTAGGCAAAAGAAATGATCAAAATGACAAGCCAAAGTAACAAAATTCGGAAAACGACACCAGTGGAAGACGTGGAGAAATTTCTTCAACTTTGTTGCAGAAATACATTTTTCCATGCAGCTCTATTTTCGTGCTGGGTTTCTAATTTTTTATGTCTTGCGGGTTCTTTTGTTTCTTCTT
Organism: Asparagus officinalis; assembly: GCF_001876935.1. Taxonomy (NCBI): domain Eukaryota; kingdom Viridiplantae; phylum Streptophyta; class Magnoliopsida; order Asparagales; family Asparagaceae; genus Asparagus; species Asparagus officinalis. The sequence continues at coordinate 7,515,337 of NC_033800.1, read as the reverse complement.
TTTTGGCAATTTCCAATCTAACTTTGTTGCAGAGTTTGATGAGTCCAAAAGTTCTTGTAGCAAGTTTATTGTAAGTTCGTAACTAAGCTAATTGTAGCGCACACCTTATTTGAATTGTGATGTGAAAGGAAGACTCATTGGAAACAGGAGGCCCGCTCACCGTGTCACTAATTAGAGTCAGCATTAGGGGGCCAAAGCCATATTTTGGTCAGATTCGGATCTTCTTCACTATAAAAAAAATAGTGAAGGGACCACTATTATATTGTAATTATTAATTTATTTAATAAATGATTTATTTCAACTTTGAATAATAATGTGATTCGTGGGATGTACTGGTGAGTTTTAGATATAAAATAAATCATAATCATTCACAACATAAATCAACGGCAACTATTATTAATATAGTGCTATTTCCACTACTTTTAATAGTGAAGATGATCCAAACCCAATTTTGATCCAAATCAATAGATTTGTGAGAAAAAATTGGTTCCTATGTAAATGGCCCTTTATAAATTGTTATGGTCAGTAACCATACTAAAATAGAAATATCGGGAGAATGTCTGCATAAGCCCAAGAGAGCTATGGTCCAAATCAACTTAGAGGCTCAAAAGCCCAGTCAAGGCCAAGTCCCTCGACCAGACGAGCAAACAAGACATATTTCGATCAACATGTCATCATGATCGACTCAAAGTGCGGGATCAGTCGCCCCCTCGCAATTAAGATGACTCCTCGAGCAGACGACTCGATTATACACCCGACCCGAAGCTCACTCGACTGTCGAGTCACCAAATCATAATGATGGCTCACAGATCAACCCGCCTCGACTAAAGAGATAAGAACCGACTAAGTTCACTTTAAATGTCAATCGACATAACAATACTGATTAGTCCTATCAAGATCTCTATTCTGACAACCCTCGTGTCCCTGCCGCTTATTCGGCTTACAAGTCATTTCCCAAAAGATTGCCATGATGATTTCCTGTGCACGAATGACTTCTCCACCAATCGCCAGCCGCCACCTGGAGAGAGAAGGACGGCCACGCAACCGACCTATCCTACACCCTGCCTCTTCTGACAAACCCAGGGTACTGAGAGGACAATCCTCTCCTGTATTCGAATGACTTCCCTTCCAATCATCAGCCAACATTTGGAAGGAGAAGAATGACTCAGCAATCTATCTGTCCACCTTGCAACCGACCTCCTGTGCAGGAGAAAAGCAAAAGGTCTCAAAGGCTATGGACTATATAAAGGAGGTAGGAAGGGTAAGTGTAGAGGCGGCTCTCTGCTTCTTCTTACAGTTGAGCTTTACTCCCCTTTGGGATCTTCTTTTACATCAAGAGCATTTTAATAACTCTCAAGAGAAACCCCCTGCAAGGACCTCAATGGCCCAGGGGGCTCTAAAAAAACTCTCCCCAAGTTCACCAACTAACTTGACCGTCGGAGGTACCACGGGAAACTAGCCTCGTATTCCTGCGATTCTTGCATGTGCAGGCTATCAGTCCACTCCGCGCCCCAGGATCGGACATAAAGTCGGAGGAGGAGTCAGCCCCAACATTCATCATCTCCTTCCCCACCGTCGTCAGGATCGAAACTGCATCCGACTACGGGAAACCCCCATCGACTGTTTGTTCACGAGCATCAACATAAATAAAAAGTATAGTGGATGGACCATTGCTATTAGACGTGGCAATTTATAACCCGACTCAACCCATTATAAAATGGGTATATGTAATTTTATATTTGCCGGGTCATAAACGAGTCGACCTAAAGAATTCATTTATTAATCAGGTTATGAACAGGTTAATCTGTCGCCCTGTTTAACTTTTACCTATTCATCATGGAACCCTTAACATTCAAAATTTTTAAAAACACAACCATAAATATATTAATATTTATAAACATTACCAAATGTATAAATTACATATAACTCTATGAAAACTTCAAACTAGGTAGAAAACACCCTTAGAGGTTCGAAAATTAAAAAAAAACATGCTCAAAACTTCAAAATTTACCAAAAACCATACAAATATCAAAACTTACAAAACAATACAAAATTATATATTATAAACAATGCTATAAAAATTTTATAATTTGCAAAAAACACCCTAAAAATTTTAAAAACTACAAAATGCCCTCTCAAATAGTCAAATTTATGAAAACGCTTCAAAAAATATCAAAATTAACAGACAATACAAAATCTAAAAGTTATAAACAGTACCATGAAAATTTTGAAATATACAAAAAGCACCATGATAGTTTTAAAAGTTACAAAAACATCCTAAATAAGTCAACTTTTACAAAAAAAAAAAAAATTAAAATCTACAAAAAGTACACCATGAAAGTTTTAAAATTTACAGAAAACACCTTGATAGTTTCAAAAGTTTCGAAAAACCCAAAATAGGTCAAAATTTTAAAAAATTGAAAAATTGAAACTTACAAATAGTGAAAATTTTATAATTTATAAATTGTAAAAACTTGCTGAAAGTTTTGAGTTTTGCAAAAAAAAAAAAAACATCCTAAACATATTAAAAATTGCAAAATACACGCTCAAAATTCAAACTTTTATAAAAACATTCCCCAAAAATATCAAAACCTATAAAAAATACAAAATCTATAAGTTATAATCAGCACCATGACATTTTTAAAATTTTCCAAAAACAGCCTACAAGTTTGGAAAATTGCAAAATATACGCTCAAAAAGTCAAAGTTGCTTAGAAACACGCCCCAGAAGCATCAAAATTTACAAAAAGTATAAGATCTTTAAGTTACAAACAGCTCTATGAAAATTTTAAATTTTATAAAAAACACCCTAAAAGTTTTGAAATTGCAAAATGCATCCTCAAAAAATCAAATTTTACAAAAACATACCTTATATCATACGATGCAATTCGAAAGGCATCAACGTATTTTCAATTTTAGATGGATGGAATGGGAGTGAATTTGAGCTTTTAGCTGTATATAATTGTATGTAGTTTCTTCTTCACATACAATTTCTAGTGAGCATAAAGCTCAGAATCCAATCCCATCTCATCCAAATAAAAAGTTTGCAAAGACATCCTAACCTCACTATAAATCATAGAAATACAAACTTTCTTTCCTCTTTAATAAGGCATTTTAATCGGCTAAGATGGGACGGAACCTAAGCCTTAATCTTAATGCATTTGGTAGTTTTGTTTTTCTCCCCAAAATCCAAATAAAGCATTGCATAAGGCATAGAGTCCGATCCCATCTCATCCAAATAAAAAAAATGGTAATAATTCTTTTTTTATCACTAAGCTAGGACTCAATAACCAATTAAGAAATATGAATTAGCCAAAGAAATGGCTGAAATTTATAGTAGCGACATCTCCAACCAAAAAAACTCGAGGAGGAAGCATGCCATAATGATCAATAATTTTGCTAGATTTGCCAGATATTTCAAATAAATAAATAAGTAACAATTATGGAAGATACTAAATATTTTGTGAAATGAATTTGGTCTATGGAGAAAATGATGCATGTATGCGCATGACTTTTGGGAATCCTTTTACAAGGAAAATAAATTTCGTAGCGTAAACTATTATATGAATGTGCCTGTTAAATTGACAAGGCTTGTAAAAGTTTGCAGATTAAGTTCGTCCTCTAAAATTTAATGATGAATGTATTGTATAAAAGGTTCATTCATGCACGGGATTGGAGCATAAGAGGAAATAAATTGAAAGAAATAGATTCTACAAATCATGAAAAATGAAAGAGCAATGGGTTGGTATTAACGTATAGTGTTCACAGTCCATGGATCGTATAGATGATATTTTATTTTACATATTTTTATTTAGAAGATGATATTTTAAGTATTAGCAACATTGAAATTTTGTTATCAAAGAAAAAGAAGTATATCTTCTGTTTTAGTCAGCTCTTATAATTTAAAAATAAAAAGGAAAAATTGCTTCAAGCCCCCAAAATTGAAAATATAATGTGCAACAGCCCCCTGTACTTTTAAAGTTTGGTATAAACCCAAAATACACTCCAAAACTTCATTTTAGCCCCTCCAGCTCACTCAATCCTCAGAATCCCGAATTTACCCTTCCCGCCCACTCTGCTACAGCCATCGTGCGTTGGTAACGGTGCCGCCCACTCCGCTACTATCGAGGCGCTCTCTCTCTCTCCTCTCTCTCCCTCCCGCACTCTGTCTCTGGCTTACTCTCCGGCGAAAAACCAAAATCCGCTTCTAGGGTTAGGTCGAAACCAGTTCGCAGATGGAGAAAAAATCGGCGAACGAATACGAAGTGGTTCACCATCCTCCGCCGCCGCTGCAACGTCAGGAACATGCACCAATGAACGACGAGCGAGAAGACTCGCCGTCGCCTTCCAAGACCGACGAAGATCCTCCCTCGCCTTCCAAGACCGACGAAGACCCCCTTTTGCCATCTGAGACCGACCGTGGCACCGATTCTCTCACATCCTCCCCTGCCTCCAAGTCGTCGTCCACCCATGCGTCATCATCAGGGAATGGCAGCACCGATGAAGCCACCCAAACGTTGTTGAGTTTCCAGATGGGTGTAAGGAGAAAAAGAAAAATTACAAGTTCACTAAACGCACCACAGAAATCCATAAAGAAGTAAGATAATGTTATATGTTATATTTTCTAATTTACATAGATGTTAAGGGATTGAAGTTGAATTGTGAACTATATGCCTGGACATTGGTTGAAGGACATGTTAGCTGATACCTTAATGTTAAATGTGAACTATATACCTCTTATTAATGTTAAGTTTGGCTGTTAAGTGTTAAGGTTTATAGCGTAACTGTTACAGTTCATTGTTGCATGTTAACTATTGGATGTTGGATGTCAAGTGTTGTTGATGTTAAATGTTTAATTATAATACAGGAAAAAGTCAGGTGCTGCTAAAATTAGACCCACTGCAAGTTTCTCCGCATATTGTAAATTTATGAAAGTCCTCGAACCGAGAATGCGGCAGTGTCATTGGGATGCATACCAAGGGTGTACATTCCAGCATTATGTAAAGTTTGGCCCCCCAGCAAAAGATCGACCCACGCTGGAACTTGTATTGAGACACTATAAGGGTAATGAAGTGGCGTTTTCTCTGCCCGATGCCGAAAGTGGGAGAGAAAAGGTTGTTAATTTTGATTTGGACTGGGTGCATGAACATACAGGTTTCCCAATTGATGGGGAAATAATTTACAATAATAGAGATCCTTTCCCTAGGCTTTGGGTGGAGTATTTTGATGAACATTTTACTAGAACCACAAAGAAATCAACGAAGAATATGCGGCGATATGTGGAAGAGCTACTGCAATCTCTTGTTGAATCAAGAAAGAAGAAGGATATTGAAGATTTTGTGTTACTGCAGATACTTTATCAATGTTCATTGATGTGGTGCCCTAGCAGTGTCCAAGGCATCCCAAGGCTCTTGTTCAAATATGTTGATTCAATTGAAAGAGTGAGGAATGTGGCCTGGGGGAAATACATCTATGATCAGACGAAGAAAGGAATTAAGATAGCCAGGGAAGGTCTGCACAGGTCAGGAATAAGCTATGTACCTGGATGCATGCCTTTGATCCCTGTAAGTTGGATTAATCTGTGCATGTGAACGCTTGCTTGTTTTCTGTCAACTTACGTCAAGAAACCATTAAGGCTTACTGGTTCATGTTAACTATTCTAAGGATCTTGTTAACTATATTTCGGTTCATGTTAACTTTAGTGTTTCCAGTATTAAAGTTGGTGTTGTCAGTGTTAACTATATTGCAAGATGAGTTCTGTTAACTATATTCATGTTTAAAAGATTAGTATTGCATACTAACATGTATTAATTGCTTGCAGCTATGGTATTATGAAATGACGGGGATTAAAAGATATGCCTTGAGCAATAGATCCAAACCACCCCTCACTAACTGGGTGAAGATTGGTGAGAAGTATGGATCTTTTAGAAATAGAACAATAGTTGCCAAGGCTGCAAAAGCTAGCATCCAGGTTGTACAAAAACCAATAGCTGAAATTGGCCCATCCGATGAGAAATATCCAATCAGAAGGCCATTGATGAGGCTTAGAAGGGAAGGGATTGTACCACAATTACCAGTCGTACATAGGGAGGCCAAGAAAGCAGCAGTAAGGAAGAGGAAGATTGAAGAAGAAAAGAAGGTTGAAAAGAAGGAAGAAGAGAAGGAACATGAGAAGAGATGGTCAATAGGTTTGGTAAGTTCTAAGGTGCTAAATATTATCACAAGAATACATAACATGTTAGCAACAATAGATAACATGTTTTCTACAACAGTTAACATGTTAGCAACAATAGATAACATGTTTTCTACAAGTGTTAACATGTATGCACAAGAGTTAACATGTTAGCAACAAGAGTTAACATATTAGCAACAAAAATTAACATGTTTCGATAAGAGTTAACATATTATCACAAGAGTTAACATGTTAGCTACAAGAGTTAATATGTTACCAGAGAGAGTTAACATGTTAGCAGCAAGAGTTAACATGTTACCTATAGATGATTGAAGAACCTTTAATTATCTGTGTCAATTGTGGACCACTTACTGTTAACCTTTATAAACTTGATTTTAACTCTTTGTTATTTCTAAATTATAGATAATGTCAAAAGCCATTGATGAGGCTTTCGAAAGGGAAGATGAGATTGAAACGTTACCGGTTGAGGAGCAACTGCAATTTTGGAGAAATGCTGCTAAAGTAAACCAGAGACTTTGCCGTACACTGAGGGTCTCGAAGAAATTGTATTGTCAAACTTTCATGGACGAGATTCGTAGACTTAACGAAAAGGTTAAGGGGTTGGACGAATCTTGTGACATAGTAGATCCCTTGATTTTAAAGAACAATGTGAAGAAGCTTATTGCACAGCAGCTGAAAGGAAACCCTACAGTGGAAGAAGAAGAAGAGGACAACTATGGAGAGAGAGACGACGTCACCATGAATGAAGGTGTCGAGGAAATGGGCAAGAACGAAGAGAGAGAAGAAGTGACCAAGGATGAGGAGGACAAGCAGATGGTTGAGGATGAAGAGGGCTCGAAAGGAGAGAGAGACGATGTTACCAAGAATGAAGTTGTCGAGGAAATGGGCAAGAGCGAAGAGAGAGACGAGGTGATCAAGGATGAGGAGGACAAGCAGATGGTGCAGGAGGAGGAAGGTGTGGTTGAGAGAGTTCCACTCAGCGAAGGACCGAAGAGGCCGAGGAAGCCGGTGAGCAAAAAATATGTGGGTTATAGGAGTAGAGCTCCAAGCAAAAGAGCAACCAAGAAAGGTAAACTGGTTAGGACACCATTTACTGAGGATAAGAAACCGAGGGCTAAGGGATTGAAGTTAAAAGATGGTGAGCACAAAGATGAACCCATTGTTGTTGGTGACACCCCAAAGAAAATAACAGTTTACCATGACGACAGTGTTGGCAAGTGGGATGTGCTAAAAAGCACGTATTTAACAGATGTGGATCGTGCTGCCTTAAAAGAGGTGAATGAGGGTATCCCTGATGTAGGCACGTTTAGCTTACGAGTGTTAGATAGCGCTGGGGCTTTTGTACATAACTACAGAATACCAAAAAATGTTGCAGAGAAACTCTCAGCTGAGGAGAACAAATGGCTCGAGCAGTACTGCAAGGAGAAATGGTTAACAGGTTAGCAACGAGAGTTAACATGTTTGCACAAGAGTTAACACGTTAGCTGCAAGTGTTAACATGTTATCCACGACAGTTAATATGTTAAGTAATTTAATGCTAACTCTTTAATATTAACTGTGAAACTGTGTTTTTTGCTTGTTATGTTTGTGCGTTTAGATGTTAGTTTTCATGTTTTAAATTTTAACCCTCCGTAACTTATTTCTTGTTAAGGTACGTATATGTCATAACTACTGATAACAGCGCAATTACATACCCGGATCTACTGTATATGATCCGCGGGGAAAGACTTGATGATAAAGTAACAGAGGCATTCTTAGATAGATTACGGCTATGGCTGCAGTTGCTAGAGAACGCTGAATTAAACAAGCAGTACGGGATTGTATCTACATATTTCTGCGTAAGACCAATCCTCATATAATTAGTTAACAGATAAGCTCTTATATTTAACATGTTAATCCGAATAGTTAACATGTTATCCACAAAAGTTAACATTTTTTCCACAAAAGTTAACATGTTATCTATCAGAGTTAACATATAGCCACAAGAGTTCACATGTTATCTACAAGGGTTAACATATTAGCAACAAGAGTTAACATGTTTTCAACAAAAGCTAACATGTTTTCCACAAAAGTTAACATGTTCTCTATAAGAGTTAACATGTTCTCGACAAGAGTTAACATGTTTGCCACAAGAGTTAACATGTTTACCACAAGAGTTAACATGTTCTCCACAAGAGTTAACATGTATTCCAAAAAAGTTAACTATATGAACTTGAATCATGTTCACATATTAAAGGCCGCTATTTCTTAATGTGTTAATTTTGTGTAACAGCATTCACTCTATGGAGACCAGGCTGATCTGCGGCTATATGAACTATATGAACTCATGTTCACATATTAAAGGCCGCTATTTCTTAATGTGTTAATTTTGTGTAACAGCATTCACTCTATGGAGACCAGGCTGATCTGCGGCTATATGAACTATATGAACTTTATATACAACAACATATTGCCGCTGGCCGATCAATACTCATATTGCCAATTGTTCGTCATGACCATTTACATTATGTCGAAGTTAGATTGAATAAAAATTTAGCGTTGCACTATAGTTCGGTAACTCCCGAAGCTTACCTTGAGCCCGTTAACAAAATTATAAACTTCATGGACCATATGAAGGCCGCATTCGATCTGGAAAAGGTGTGTAGGACATTTAAATATAAGGAAATCTCATGCGAGTCTCAAAAGGGAAGGTACATTAACATATGAACCTTATTTTATTAAAAAAATTTCGTCTCCAAAACTGACCGTTAATATGTATTTATGTTTTGTTATTTGTAGCTACGATTGTGGGATATACGTATACCTTTATGTACGGGCTATCCTACATAAAGGTGATGTTCGACATGTTACGCCCGCCGATGATTCGTCTGCAGTAGTGCGTGCAAGGCTTGCTGCGGAACTAATAAAAAAAGGCTGGGAATTCAGAAATAGAAAGGGTTAACATGTTACAGCCTAATAAAGAATGCTATGAGCCGCAAATGTTACAGCCTAAGGAAGAATGCTATGTAGATAAACAACTGTAAACAATCTTCATAATTTTCAGCTTGTATAGTGTATTAACAGCTAATGAACTAGTGCCCGGAGAAAGTTTATAACATGTTAGATTCGTAAGTTAACAATTATATCATGTCATCTTCACTTGTTAAATATGGAGAAAGTTTATAACATGTCAGGTTCACTTGTTAAATAATACCGTATACGGATAAAGTTAAAATGTTATCCTCAAGAGTTAGCAACAATAGTTAACATGTTACCAACAAGGGTTAACATGCTATCAGCAAGGGTTAACATGTTAACATGTTATCAGCAAGAGTTAACATGTTTGCTACAAGAGTTAACATGTATACCACAAGAGTTAACAAATTCTCCACAAGAGTTAACATGTTTGCAACAAGAGTTAACATGTTTGTTACAAGAGTTAACATGTTTGCCACAAGAGTTAACATATTAGCAAGAGTTAACATGTTTGCATCAAGAGTTAACATGTTTTCCACGAGAGGTAATATTTTCTCCACAAGAGTTAACATGTTTTCAACAAGAGTTAACAGGAATCATTATAATTCACATTGGCATTGATATATTTCAGTTCATGTACACAGTTAACTACAAAAGTATTAAATACACCCAAATACGTTTCAGGTCATATACACAGTTAACTACAAAGGTATTACATACACCCAAATACGTTTCAGTTCATATACACCGGTAACTATAAGAGTCAACATGATGGCAATAAGATTTAACATTTTATCATCATGAGTTTACATGTATCAACAAGGATTAACATGTTATCACCAAGAGTTTACTTGTAATCAACAATAGTTAACATGTTACTTACGAGAGTTTTGTTATGTTAAAGAGTTAACAGTTATCAAAGAAAGTTAACATATTTCTAACAAAAGTTAACATGTTATAAACAAGCGTTAACATGTTCTCCATAAAAGTTAACATGTTTACCAAAAGAGTTAACATGTTTGTCACAAGAGTTAACATGTTAGCCACAAGAGTTAACATGTTTGCCATAAGAATTAACATGTTTGCAACAAGAGTTAACATGTTTGCCACAAGAGTTAACATATTAGCTATAAGAGTTAACATGTTTCTAACAAGAGTTAACATGTTATCCATCATGTTATTTACAAGAGTTAACATGTAATAGGTGAAGCTTAATAACCTACCAAGAAAATTTTATATGTTAACTGTAACTTAACAATCTAACTGAGTAACTTTACAGACCCAAGTAAGATAACATTTTCATTATAATTCACATTGGCATAGATATATTTCAGATCATATACACAGTTAACTACAAAGGTATTACATACACCCAAATACGTTTCATTTCATATACACCGGTAACTACAAGAGTCAACATGATGACAACAAGATTTAACATTTTATCATCATGAGTTTACATGTATCAACAAGGGTTAACATGTTATCACAAGAGTTTACTTGTAATCAACAATAGTTAACATGTTACTTACGAGAGTTTTGTTATGTCAAAGAGTTAACATTTATCAAAGAAAGTTAACATATTTCTAACAAAAGTTAACATGTTATAAACAAGCGTTAACATATTCTCCACAAAAGTTAACATGTTTGCCAAAAGAGTTAACATGTTAGCCACAAGAGTTAACATGTTTGCCACAAGAGTTAACATGTTTGCAACAAGAGTTAACATGTTTACAACAAGAGTTAACATGTTTGCCACAAGAGTTAACATATTAGCTATAAGAGTTAACATGTTTCTAACAAGAGTTAACATGTTATCCATCATGTTATTTACAAGAGTTAACATGTAATAGGTGAAGCTTAATAACCTACCAAGAAAATTTTATATGTTAACTGTAACTTAACAATCTAACTGAGTAACTTTACAGACCCAAGTAAGATAACATTTTCATTATAATTCACATTGGCATAGATATATTTCAGGTCATATACACAGTTAACTACAAAGGTATTACATACACCCAAATACGTTTCAGTTCATATACACCGGTAACTACAAAAGTATTACAAACACCCAAATATGTTTCAGTTCATATAAACAGTTAACTACAAAAGTATTACATACACCCAAATATGTTTCAGTTCATATAAACAGGTAACTACAAAAGTATTACATACACCCAAAAGTGTTTCGGCAAATCCGCAACTCATATCAATCGGCGATCGGTTCATTGCAAGATGCGCGGTTGTGGCCTTCGGAGTGGCATCGAGAGCATTTCAAAGGTCGTGTGTACACTGTTCGATTGTTGATACGTCGTGTTTTATTTCTCCCCTTTCTTTTGATAGTATGTGGTGGAAGTAGCTCGATCTCATCCCTTGGCACGCTTCGTTTCTCATAATCTGGTATAGGATAGAGAATCGGGTCATAGCTCTTTTTAAATGCTTCTATGGACATAAACCAATCGCAATATTGGTAAATGTCTCTCTTCATGTACGAGATGACTGCACATGCATGTTTACACGGAATCCGCATGACGTCCCAAGCACGGCAAGTGCATGTCTTCTTCTCCAAATCAACACGGGTAGTTTTATGTGCTTGCACTTCAAATATGTCAGCTGCAGCTTGCTTAACATCCAATGGACGACCTTTCTCTATATTTTCTTTAAGCACCATCTCTGCTTGTGGACAGAGATATCCAACCCATTTATCTGCAAGTAACCGGCGATTACTCATTCGAACCATTATCTGTTTACGGATATGCTCAACCATTTGCAGAATCCGTAGCATTCTAGCTTCCCTTATCCAATTATTAAAAGACTCAGCGACATTAGATGTTACGTGCCCATACCTGAAATTATATATAACTTTATAACAGGTCACAAATAAAGGTTAACAAATAATTGAATAGGGTTAACATAATAAAGGTTAACAGATAAGAGTTAACAGGTTATAAATAAGGGATGACACAAATAATTGAATAGAGTTAATTTTTTTGTATTACAGTTAACATGTTTACATATAATAGTTAACATTTAACAGTTAACATGTATCCCACAAGAGTTAACATGTTCTCCACAAGAGTTAACATGTATCCCACAAGAGTTAACATGTTCTCCACAAGAGTTAACATGTATCCCACAAGAGTTAACATGTTCTCCACAAGAGTTAACATGTATCCCACAAGAGTTAACATGTTATCAACAAGAGTTAACATGTATCCCACAAGAGTTAACATGTTATCAACAAGAGTTAACATGTTATCAACAAGAGTTGACACGTAACCCACAAGAGTTAACATGTTAGCAACGAGACTCAACATATTATCAACAAGACTTAACATGTTATCAACTCTGATATAGTTAACAGCTCTGATATAGAATTTAACAAATCCAAAGATAACATGCTAAATAGCATAAGTTCATACATTAGCATAGATATAGAACAGCCAAATAACGTTACCTTATTCCCGGGAAGAATGCATTTGCCCATTGATCAGGAGAGTAGTTCATAGCAATGTTGTATGCCCTTGGATCCATGTCATATATCTCTTTCATGTACTCATTCCATTCTGCTATTGTGTATTTATAACAAGCACTTTGGAGTAAGTTCCCAAGAACATGAGTGTCCTTCGACTTCATACCCAAGTCCTTAAGCTTTAACCTGAAATTTTCAACAAGATGTAGAACACACCTCGAGTGTAGAGCTTCTGGAAAATACTCTTTTACTGATTCTTTAATTCCTTTGTCCGCATCAGAAATTATAACCAATTGGTGGGGAGGATTGTAAGGGTCAGCCCTCTCATAAAGTATGGACCATAGACCTTGGAGGAACCACTTCCAATTCATCAAATTCTCTTGATCACATATGCAATACGCTAAGGGAAATATACCTTGGTTCCCATCGTATGCTATGGCCGAGAGGAGAATACCTTTATATCGATCCTTCAAAAATGTACCGTCCAAAAATAGAAGGGGTCTGCATCCACTCAAGAAACCTTTGATGCATGCAGCATAACAAACAAAGAGTCTCGAAAACCTCCCCTCATTCTGGTCAACATGTATGTAACTGCCGGGATTTGTCTCTTTTACCATGCGCTCATACCTAGTCGTGTAAGAAGAAACAAACCAACAAGTTAACATGTTATCCGTGTAGCTTAACAAGCGACCAAAAAAAGCTAACACATTATTGGGGTAACTTAACAAAAGTTAACATGTTATTTACAAGAGTTAACATGTTAGTCGTGAAACTTAACATGTTATCAATGTTATCAATGAACTTAACAAGGAACATGTTAACTATTTGTTTTAACAAGCAAACTTTGAAACTTAACAAGTTAATAATAAAGCTCAGCATTTACCATCGTAGTTGATCATACGACTCATATATATCCCCGTAAAGCTTCTCCTGTGCTCTCTCTTTCCCCCACCATATCTTACTGTAATCAATTCTAAGGCCGTAGTTTGTGAGGAACTCCTTTTGCACATCAACGGGTCGGATTTCTGGACGGACCTTCAGGAGTGGTTGTAACTGTGTTGCAATGAATTTACGGGATGCCCTTGAACGACCTGTATTTTGCCCGTACTGCCCACAAGTATGTTCATTAACAAACTTCTTGATCGATAGTCTATTTGCATTCTTAACAGGTGAAGCAAACAACATCCATGGGCACTCGTAAGTTTCTTTATATCGGCAATATACACGGATACGTTTTGGTTCGTTCTTTTTAAACTCATAATCAAACATTTTGGCCAGAGAATAGTATGTCAGCGCCAACCTTAATTCTTCAGCACTTTCAAATTCTTGACCCTCTTCAGTTAATGCATTATGCCACCAACCAGGAATCATTACTGTGTTGTTAATAATGTCATCAGAACGCACTACACTGCTACCACTGGGATTATCAATTGGAATTCTTTCAGAACCATGGTTTGCGGCAGAAGTACTATCAATAAACTTTGGCTTCAGTGTATTCATAATGCTGCACAAATATAATTGGTTTTTCTTAAAATAACAAATAGGACTTGTACTTAAATAATGCAGTACCCTTAAGAGTTAACAAATATGCCCTAAAGCTTAACAACCTTCGGTAGAAAGTTAACATATATCAGTTAAAAGCTAACATTTAACCTGCTCTATGCAATTCATAAGTTTTCAAATAAATTAAGTGTAAATATAACTTACATTTCAGGAGGTTGCTTCGGGGTGTTCTCACATCTGGAAACATCTACATCTATATTAGCTCGAATATGGATCTCCAGACACCCGATATTACGGTTGTGCTCCACCATACACTCCATATCATCCTCATTCTCGATCTCAAAACTCAGATCAGGGATCCTTTCAGATTTATAAACCATTGATAGCGCATCATAAGGAACCTTCAACCTCTCAGCCACGTCGAACTTAAACTCAAAAAAAGAGGTTGCAGAAGTTACCCTTGAGAACACTGCTCTCTCACCCAAGGAAACCATGCAAATAAGGGGGCTCTCCGCCATAAATGAAGGGGATTTAAGAGGAGTTATGAAGGGCACTTTAGGACAAGTAGGGGGCTGAAGATCATAAGCCCTAACCGCAAAGATCTGCCCTTTGCACCATAAATACACTCTCTTCAAAGCTGAGTGGGTTAACAGGAGATATAACGGAGGGAGCGCGCCAAAATTTCCCCCCAAAACGGCCATCATCTCGCCTTAAATGCGACGGAGAGGTTTCGCCAGCGATCGGATCTCGTTTTCGAGGCACGGAGTTGAAGGCGGGGGTATTTTAGGGAGGCTGGGTGCAAATACGGGTGTGAGAACTGCTTTTAGGGCTCAGTTACATTTTTTTGAAAATTTTGGGGCTTAGCCACATGGGCCAAACTACAGGGGGCTGGGCCACATTGTATTTTCAATTTTGGGGCCTTGAAGCAATTTATTCATATGTAAATACACACATTTTTATCAATAAAACTGTATCGTATTAGTTGATTAACACCATCAATATGGCCATTCTTTAAAATTTATGAAATATACTATTAGTTGTTTATGTGTTAGAGTTTATAATTTTCTAATATTTTTCCTTTGTAAGATTTTCGTATACGTTTTTTAAAAAAATTTGAAAATATTACATGAACATTTGTTATGATACAATAAATGGTTACTGGTCCATTTTCGTTATCACCGATTATATCTATATGATTAAATAGTCGATAAGGGAAGAGAATGTAGGTTGATCTATATCCTCTAATCTATACTTTAGAGAATGTACACTGATCTATATCTTCCGGTATGTGTTCTTTATCCCGAATCTATGAGACATCTTACGGATGCTTATGCAGCTCTTTCTTGATCGATATGATATAGAAATCATAAAGGGTTGCTGACTATAAGGTGATAGCTCATTTAGCAAAATGAGCCATGTCTCGTACTCATAATTTACAAACATAGTTATACATCAACGAGGCTATTTAATAGATTTAGGGCGCGGGGGATAAAGTAAAGGATAAAGTATTTAATTGCTAATTAACCAAATAATGCAATTCTAATTCACATCACAGCGCATAAATTATCGACAGACATCCTCTCTCTCTCTCTCTCTCTCGTTAATTCTCCCCCCTTTGTCGGTGACGAACCCTCTCCATATATAAACAAATCTAACGAAATCCCCTCGTTGTCTCCAAAATTCGATGGGAGGTTGCTTCTCATCTGACCCCAAAAGATTTCCCCAAAACCCTAATCTCCCCTCCCAATATCTCCCGCCAAATCCTCCGCCTACGCTTCAACCCGACTCCCCCAATTCCTTCCGCATCAGAGCGCCGCCGCCGGAGGACACATGTCGCGGCTCCCGTACGCCCACGTGACGCCAAGCTTCGCGCCCTCGCCGGACAGGCCGAGGTTCTGGCCGCCACGCCGTCGGCGGGGCCCACGGCGCCGGTCTATCACTGACCAGCTGTGCCGCGTACGGATCTTCTCCTGTAACTGGGGTTTTGGTGTTTGGTTGATTGATGTGTTTTGCTTGTTGTTTTGTCTGAATGTGAGTTATTGGGTGTGGAAGCTTCATCTTTTTGGCGAATCAGTGTGATAATTTTCTTCAATTTCTTCAATGGTGTTCAAAGATCATTCATTTAGAACAAAAATGTGTTAGTTTTGGCCCGAATATAGATTGTTGTTACTATTTGAACACGCTGGTCTGATTTGGTATCTGACTTTATGGTTAAACCACTCGTTTTTGTTTGTAGGCTATAAATTGCATATAGCCTCCTCATCTATACCTTCAGTAGCACGTACTTAGCACTGGACGCCCATGAATCGGTTATAGTTAGAAAATTAAATTTGCAGATGATCCCTTGTCCGCGATGAACGTAGGGATGTGAAGTGCTACTAAAATAGTTGAGGCGTGATAAGTGTTACTGAAGGCATGGTGAGGGGCTTTATTTGCAAGTTACCCTTGTTTAGTTATTTCCAATGACTGCCTTCAGAGAAAAAGCCAACAAGTTGCCTACCTTTTTTACTTCTTTGCGTACATTATTCCTTTTTACTCTTAACATTCTGATGGTAAATATTAATTGATTAACTGTTTTTTTTAAATATTTGGATAGATGACGGACAAGGCTCACTCAGGGAGGGATGCCGTAGAAAAGAACCACTGTGGATTGTTTTCGAGGTGTCAGGAGTCATAAACCTTTCATCATACTTGAGGGTATCATCATACAAGACGATTGACGGTCGAGGGCAGAGAGTTAAGTTGACAGGCAAGGGACTGCAACTGAGAGAGTGTGAACATATCATTGTATGCAATTTGGAATTTGAAGGCGGAAGAGGGCATGATGTTGATGGAATTCAGATAAAGCCCAAGTCAAGGCATATTTGGATAGACCGTTGCAGCTTGTGTGATTATGATGATGGACTAATTGACATAACACGGGAAAGCACCGATATTACTGTTTCTAGGTGAGGAAGAAGTACTTTTGGGAGTTTATATTAATGAGAGTTATGTTTATGATATTTGTTGAATTTACTTGTTGAAGTGTTAAGCGCTTTGTTTACACTCAGTTATTTTCATGTGTATATTGAATTTCCTCTTAACTAATAAAATACTCCACAGAGAAAGGAAGGAAGAAACAAATTCCTAGAAGTGAAAGGGTCCCAAACCTTATGTTCTAAGTTTTATATTGACTTTTTTTGGTGTAATCTTTTGGGAGGAATGCATGCAAGTATGTAAAGGAACAACTATCTTAGTTATTGTACGTATGAGACAAGTACTGACTATGCAATACTCCATCTTTTTTCTAGATTAGATCATTTTTTCAGATTTTATGAACCACAATCAAGCATGCCCTTTTCTAAAAGACTTCACCTCCTTCAACATCAAGCTAGCTTTGTGTTACTATAAACAAAGCTATCTCCCCAGCTTATATAGTTTTCTTGTTTCTCTTTACAAACCTAGAGGTCCTAGTTAAGTGGTTAAACTTTATTATGTCTTATCAAAAACTGATAGTGAGAAATTTAAAGCAATGACATGATTTACCTAACCTTGCAAAAAGTAATTATTAATTGCAGCTTACTCTTGGTAAGTAACACAAACTATTAATTATTAAAGAAATACTGCCTTTGGCAAAGGTGATTACAGGTTCACTTTAGTAAACTTTACTGATTATCTTTGTCATTGAGCACTTTTATTTCACTGCAAATCTTGTTTACTTTTTCCTAGTACAAAATTTTTGTTAAACTCTCAGGAAACCTCCAAATTTTACTTTCTCTGTCTTCCTTAAACTTAGCATCTGTAGTTTGAAATTCAATGTTTTAACATCTACCTTGTCAGAATAAGTTCAATTTGTTTTAATCTGCATAACCTAGCCTTGTGTTCACATTAAATAAGATACGTAGACATTATTACAAATGGTAGTCTGCAGTAACAATGTAACATAAGGCTTACATGTTTATTTACTTGCTTTTTATTGACTCCTTGACTTTAGTTATTGACTCGTTGACTATAGGCCATGATTGTTTATTGTGGACAGATGTCATTTCGCAAATCATGACAAGACCATGCTAATTGGAGCAGATAGCAGCCACATTACTGATAGATGTATTAGGGTGACTATCCATCACTGTTTCTTTAATGGTACTCGACAGCGTCATCCTCGTCTCAGATTTGGCAAAGTGCACCTCTATAACAACTATACAAGGAACTGGGGGATATATGCTGTTTGTGCTAGTGTAGAGTCGCAGGTCATGTGTATTCTAAAATCCTTTTTATTTTGTGCTATTCATCTAGTTTTCACTATTTCCTGAGATTTCTTTTCTCTTTGTAATTTCTGTCTCAGGTCCTCTCTCAATGCAACATATATGAAGCCGGACAGAAGAAGAAGGTTTTTGAATATTATACAGAAAAGGTATAATGATCGTCCTCAGCTCCTCCTCTTTGAGATTAATTTAATCCATACAGCTATAGAATTTGCATTTAAGATAAAATGGCACTCAAAAGATGGCGTCAGAGAGACTACATTGTAATCACTTGCTTTTTAATAAATCCATTGATTAAGATTCATATTGTTAAATGAAAGCATTTTATAGATTGTGTGCCACCAAGTCAAGCACTATCGCACATGTGAATTTATAGTCACGTCAAAAAGTTATGTCTGTTAACTTGTACAATGTTGAGGTACTTGGTCTTTTACAAGCGCGTAAATTTTACTCTATAAACAGACAGGAAAGCAATTTGTAACAGTGTAAGACTAAGTCAAACAAACTCGCAGAGATTTATACTTCAGCTGAGTAGTACTTTTATTTTCATTTCAGGACAATTTTTTTTAATAGGCCATTCAAATTTGTCTATTTTGTATATTTGAACTTGGACCATAGCCATCTATTGAACATAGAACCTCTCATGTGATATAAACCAATCCACTGTTTACCAGTAAATTTAGGAAGTTGTACACTCACTTCCGTGCAAATTTGTAGAGATTTAAAACTTATATTCATTACTTTTTTCTATACTGAATGCACTACTGTGCGCTCGTTTGCGTCTGTGCATGTGTGTGTGCATGCATGTCATTTGTGGCTGTGCATGTGTGTTTGTATATGCGTGCATGTTCATTTGGTGTTAATGGCGATGAGTTTTTCAATTAATGCGATCAAGTTTGTTCTTGTATGCCACATAAGTTACAGGCTAAGACATGTTATTCAGAGTGACAGGGATTAAGAAAATGTGTTGCCCTGTTTGTCTCAGAAACATGGCTACAAAAGGTTAAACGCTCAAAACTACAAAATGGTAGGTATTAAGATAAGAAAAGAACCCATGCAAAGTGAGCATGTACTTAGTTATTTGTCATTGCAGAGAAGGTCCTCTTCTTTGCTTTCTTGTTATTCTTTTCTTTCTTGTTATTCTTTTCTTTCTTATCTTCTGTTTTGCTATGTCGTTGGTCCTTCTTCTTTTTTCTTCTGGGTTCTTTTTTCTTCGGGGTACTGCGTCCTAGGAATCAACAAAGTGTCCATGACCTTTTCGAGTACTGATATGAACCTGCAGTCAGTTATAGGCCATAGTGCTGCCTGATGTCTATTGCCATTTCTTTGTTGATGGACTCTAAATATCCTAACTTGGTACTGAACATTTCCTCTCAAAGGACTCGGTAGCTTACTGAGTCATTGACTCTCGTTGGTGTTGAAGTGGCCTACTAATTGATGATTGTAATCCTTGATCTTCAAGGTTTGGTTCAGTAACATCCTCCATCGGTATATAGTCAACTCCTGTCATCTTATACATTTGCTCTGCAACTCCTAAGTGACCATCATCTAGCAAGCTGGTAAGATTTCAAACCGTCACTCTGAAACAACTTCAGTGCATATGTTTTAAGGTTGATGATTGCATATGTTTTTAAGGTTGATTGCAGATACACCCCTGCCAAGGTTGACTGAAGATGTAATCACTTATACTCCCTGAACTATTTTGTTACAACATTATTTCTCTTGTTTGGTTGAGATGCCGTGAGGGTATCATTTGACAATAAGTTTCCTTTCGCACTCGTTTAATTAAAAAAATTTAAATTGCGTTCTAAATTGAGTACATAAAGGTTACCATGTCTGAGGTTCAGAGGTTTGAGTGCTAATAAAATTGTTTATAAAGTATAAGTGGCTACACCTCCCTAATGCATAAATCGCATCTGTGATTAACTCTTATGTTTTATCATCATGATAGCAATCGTATACGTACCAAATTGCCTAAAACTGTGGCCACGTCTGACTCCGATATTACTGCAGGCTGCCGACAGAGAAGAGGCTGCCACTGGATCGATAAGATCGGAAGGAGACCTGTTTCTAAATGGTGCTCAACCTTGTCTAAGAGAAGGCCCCAGCGTCGAGTGTGTTTTCAAGGCCCATGAGCACTATCCGACATGGACAATGGAGCCTGCATCCATGGCTCTTAAAGAGGTTCTTCAGGTTTGTACAGGATGGCAGCCTGTGCCGAGGCCAGTGGACTGTTAGGGTTTTATGGAGGCTACTGCTGCTGGTATCAGAAGTATGCAAGTGCAATGGTACACAGCTCGTATATATGCTTGTATATCGTGACAATTTGTTGTCTCAATTCTTCTTGGTCTTGATGTATTCATTCAACACGCGGCTTTGTTTTGTAGTTAATTTTATAGAAACTCTGGTTTGGTTCAAAGCGTCTAGGATTAGAACTTGGTCTTGTTTGCACCACCCTTTTCAATGAGATTCCCTTGTTGATGCTTTTTTTATTAGTGAAGTTATTTAAATTGCGTTCTAAATTAAAGTTTCCTTTTCCTTTTTTTTTTTCTTCTTTCGTATAATCATGGAGAACAACACACAAAATTAGTATTTACAGGCTGGATATGGGCTTAAAAAACGACAACCCAAATTCTTTTTCTCTCCCTCTCTTTTTTAGTTTTTCTTTCTCATTCTTTAAGGATTGGATCGAAACAAGCAAAAATATTCTCTTTTCTATATTTTTTTTTTCTTTCCTATAATCAAGACGAACCAAACAAAAGTTAGCATTTCTAGGAAACGCAAGAAAATCAATTGATTTGATTTCTTCCAATGGGTTTTATTTCTTATATTTGTAGAAAATTGATTCTGAGTGCGATGATGGGGTTGGGTTACAAAGAAAAGGTCAACGTGCGAAAATTTATATTATGGGATATGTGATTTTAAGCAATCAAGAATGTATAGTGCAGTGGATTAGCACTCCGGACCGCATAGCGCAGTGGATTAGCGCGTCTGACTTCGGATCAGAAGGTCGTGGGTTCGACTCCCACTGTGGTCGTCCTCAATTTTAAGGAAAAATGAGGCCAACAACTTTAATTTTTGTTCTTTTAAAAAGGGCGGAAAATGGGGCAATAAATTAAAATTTAATCTTTCTTCCTTCAAAATGGGGAAAAAAAATGGGGACGAGAAATTTAATTTTTGTTCCTTTAAAAGTGATTGTTCTCTACTTTAAGGAAAAGTGGGGCAAGAAAATGAAAATTTAATCTTTCTTCCTTCAAAATGGGGGAAAAGAAAAAAAATGATGACGAGAACTCAATTTTAAGGAAAAATGAGGCCAACAACTTTAATTTTTGTTCTTTTAAAAAGGGCGGAAAATGGGGCAATAAATTAAAATTTAATCTTTCTTCCTTCAAAATGGGGAAAAAAAATGAGGACGAGAAATTTAATTTTTGTTCCTTTAAAAGTGATTGTTCTCTACTTTAAGGAAAAGTGGGGCAAGAAAATGAAAATTTAATCTTTCTTCCTTCAAAATGGGGGAAAAGAAAAAAAATGATGACGAGAACTCAATTTTAAGGAAAAATGAGGCCAACAACTTTAATTTTTGTTCTTTTAAAAAGGGCGGAAAATGGGGGCAATAAATTAAAATTTAATCTTTCTTCCTTCAAAATGGGGAAAAAGAAAAAAATGGGGATGAGAAATTTAATTTTTGTTCCTTTAAAAGTGGTCATTCTCTGCTTTAAGGAAAAGTGGCGCAAGAAATTAAAATTTAATCTTTCTTCCTTCAAAATGGGGGAAAAGGAAAAAATGGTGACGAGAAATTTAATTTTTGTTCCTTAAAAAAGGAAAAAAAGAAAAAATAGGGGCAAGAAATTTAATTTTTGTTCCTTTAAAAATGGTCATTCTCTGTTTTTAGAGGGGAAAAAGAGAAAAAAGGGGCAAGAAATTTATTTTTTGTTCCTTTAAAAAAGGGGAAAAGAGGAAAAAAATGGGGCAAGAAAATTAATTTTTGTTCCTTTAAAAAAGAAAGGACAAAAAAATAAAAACATTCCGTAAAAATAAAGAACCCAAAAAGTTTTTATTTTTTGTTCCTTTAAAAAAGGGGAAAAGAGGAAAAAAATGGGGCAAGAAAATTAATTTTTGTTCCTTTAAAAAAGAAAGGACAAAAAAATAAAAACATTCCGTAAAAATAAAGAACCCAAAAAGTTTCCGTTGCCGGGACTTGAACCCGGGTCTCTCGGGTGAGAGCCGAGTATCCTAACCAACTAGACTACAACGGATCTTGCTTTCTAAATATCTACTACTGCTAAATTATACTAATCATTTTCTGTAACTCAATTTTCAATTTTCTTATCATTATTGTTCTCTTCATGAGTCCAGCAGCCCTTTTGTTACTTTGAAGTCAGGATCAATTAAATGGTAAAAGAGTGGACATAGAGTGGTGGAATGCCCTAAGATCGCGAAAAAATAATAAAGTTTTTAGCGCGAAGAAGGAGGAGCTAACTGTTTAAGAATTATATTTACCAATGACTAATGGTATATATACTCTAGGCGACAATACAAGATTTTAAAAGAATAGAACCAACTTAACATGGATTAGATTGAAACAGGAGGAACTTGGAGATTAAATAACGCGGAGCACTGATCTAATGACCCTCCTTTCGTCCACACGTAATTATTAGAGCATCTCCAACAGCTTCCACATCTTCTTAAAATACTCAATTTTGGAGAATATAGATCTATTTTTAGGTCCAACAGTTTCCCTATCACAATTCCTAAAATGAGGATGGAGAAGAAAAAAGGAGGGTCTTTCCCCAAATCTGCAGCATTCTGCAAAAATTCTTCCTTCTCCAAATTCTTGAAAGTAACATTATCACAAATATCTCATATTCTCCAAAGAAAAAAAAATATATATCTAATATTTTATTGAGTTTTATATTGTTATAATAAAATATGAAACATTTATTTTCTTAATAATTATTGAGTATGTAGGATGTTTTATAGTTGTAATAAATTAATGCCTAAATCCCTAAAATGGGGAAGCTGTTGGATTTGGAGCAAATTTTTTTAGAGAATTTGGCATTTTGCTTCCCCATTTTAGAGAAATTATGGTGAAGCTGTTGAAGATGCTCTTAGGGTCATGTCCATGTTTAGCGCGCATGTCTCACAATCTTACCTCGATTCTTGGATACGATAATCGTGTTCCTTTTCGAGTAACTACATGACTTTGAGAGTAGAACTGAAGCTAAAAAAAAAGAAAAATTCCTTAAGGACCCAAAATATGGGACCAATAGGGGGGACAAGTGAGGTGTCCCCCTCCTATTGGATAATGAGTTGACCATCATTATTGATATCCAACTCATTATCCAATAGGAGGGGACACCTCACTTGTCCCCCTTATTGGTCCCATATTTTTGGGGCCCCTTTCTTAATAGGCCAAAAGCGCGATCAGAACCCCCCCCCCCCCCCCTCATGAATCAATAATATTTTTAGACTATTGATTGCTTAATTAAAAGCTGGCATTCTTGCCTATACGCCTACCAAAAACTTCACCGCTATCTACTTCTTTATTACTAAAGGAGAACAATAAGAATATTTTTAAAGGAGAACATTAAGAAAGAACAGTAAATAAATCCCCGTATTAACTGCTAATTACGGTTCTTAAACTCCCACGACTAAGCCGGTCTAAAAACCGCCCCTTTTCTCTCTAACCAAGCTCTCCTCTCCAGATCCACTAGCTCTTTTCTCTATGTGTCCACTCTTTTCATATTAAGTTATAGCTCCCCTTGAATCGGAGAAGAACCGACGATTTTCCACTCTCTTCCTCCTCCTTCAGATCTCATATGAATCGTCGACGCTGACGTCACCCTCCAATAACTCTCCGTTACCAATCTCAGAGTTGAATCTCAATCAAACAGCGAAGCAATGGGTGATGTGATTCCAGTCACGGTCCAGTGAGGGTTAGCCGACAAGCTGTACGAGAAGCGAAAGATCGCCGCTCTCGAGGGGTGAATTTTTTAGGATTTTGTTTGTTTCCTCTGTCAATTTAGGGCTTTGTTTGAGTTTTTAGGGGTTTATGATGCTGTTAAATGTAGATTGAAGGGATAGTGAAGCAATTAGCAGTCGCTGGCGACCATGAGAAGATAAGCGCTGTGATCAGTATTTTTTAGATAGCTTATGATCTAAAACCATCTTCCTTCTTCCAATTTTTTTGTAGGGTTTCTGCAATAAAAAAAATGAGCGCGAAACGGCCTCCACTGGATCCGATTGCCATCCTCTGTGGCCACCGCGCCTCCATCATGGACGCATGCTTCCACTCCTCGAGACCTCTTCTCTTCACTGGGTAAATCATTATCTAATCCAATCTTAATTCGATTCAGTCTCTCTTTCTTCTTCTTCTTTTCCCCCCTTAGAAAAACACTACTTTGTAGCTTCCAACGTTGCCGATGGAGAACTTCGAGTTTGGGATACGGTGTAGCATCGAACACTGTCCTCGACTTGGTACTCAATCCTCTTCTCAATTGCTATGATTTTCTTGATGGTTAATTGCAGTTTAACACCCCAAAGTTTAATCTTTTTTGAATTTTGGTGATACCATGAAGTTCTGTTTTAATAAATTGATACCCCCATAGTGGAAAATAGTTGGAACACTATCCTCGACTTGGTACTCAATCCTCTTCTCAATTGCTTTGATTTTCTTGATGGTTTTTTGATGGTTAATTGTCCTCGACTTGGTACTCAATCCTCTTCTCAATTGCTTTGATTTTCTTGATGGTTTTTTGATGGTTAATTGCACTTTAACACCCCAAAGTTTAATCTTTTTTGCTTTGATTTTCTTGATGGTTTTTTGATGGTTAATTGCACTTTAACACCCCAAAGTTTAATCTTTTTATAATTTTGATGATACCATGAAGTTCTATTTTAATAAATTGATACCCTCATAGTGGAAAATAGTTGGTGTTGATTTTGTTAAAGGATATCAACAAAGGAAAGTGAATGAAATGAAGTTAGAAAATTATGTTGAAATAAAATTGCTAAATGAAATGAAGCCTTTAAACTATTGGATCGATGTATATAATACTTGCGAATTGAAGTTTGTTGACTTCGAAAATTCTGAGGAGGTTTTGATGTAGATTTTTCTGAAATGCAGGACTCTAGAAAATATGGGGTGTGAGTTGTTTTATTGATTTAGGACATAAGGGCTTTCGATATTGCTGCAATTATTCTTCTCTTTTCTTAACTTTTCCTTTTTTTTCCTCACTATCCCCCCCCCCCCCCCCCCCCTCACTATGTTACTGATGTAGTTTTTGATGCTACTAGGAACACCCATTCTTACATTGCCCATGGTACATGCTACATCCCTGTGGAACTAGCGAGTGGATGAAGTTACTTCTGGGTCACAATCAACAGGACTTTGTGATTGGTAAATACTTGCCATCATGGTTATCTGTTGCTGGTCAGGCAATTGGTCTAAGAATCCTCCTTAATTTGCATACTGAAGATGTTCAAAAATATGCATCTTCTATCAATGACGGTTAGATATTTTTGCACCTAAGTATGTTAGTATCAACAGTGGGGCTTGAGTAGTTATGCTCTATTGAGATTAATGTCATGTGGCTTTCTTTTATAGTATCTGCCTGTGTCTTTAGACTTTGTTTGTTATTTTTGAACCCGTCAAAGCACTTCTTCTTCAAGACGGATTTCAAGAAGTAAAGGTTTAATACATACCCATGATATTCCTACAACTAATTTTCTATCTTTTAATTATTGTGACGATTGTGTTGCTCACCTGTGTCTGAACAGTGAATACGAGGTACTTGGTTAGTACTAAACCAAGGCTCATCGCATATAAAAGTGATCATTATTAATTCAAAAATGTGGAGTTATTAGACCCATGCATGCATGTACAGCCACCCAACTCCACGACACTTGTGCAAGTGTCAACTTATTATGCAATAGGGAGGGGACACCTCACCTGTTCCCTCCCTTGGTCCCATATTTTGGGTCCCCGTAGCAGCACTCGTGTCATAAATAATATGGTAACGTTGCTTTTCTATTTATAAATAATGTGTCATAAATAACGCCACAGTAGTTCCCTTTGCACACATCCGAATGGTACTGCAAATAAATCAGCAAGTAAGCTCTCAAGTAAGCTCTCAAATTAAATATGAATGCTATTTCCTGTCACAACTGCTGAAATAACATAAATATAACCTAAACCTTTATGTCCCTCAGTCAATTTCTGCAGAATGATCAACTACGGAATGTTTTGAAACATAGAAGATGCATAAGATAATCCAATAAGCTAAAGGAACTCAAATTCTGGCAGAAATAGTTCACTGCCCAAGGGAAGTCTGGATGGTTTTGAGCAAGTGTGAGAACGATATATTATAAAACGGGATAGTTTCATTGTCACTTCTGGTTGAAGCTCACATGCATAACACATGCATGAAGCAATATAGGCTTTGGATGCGGCAATTTCAAACTTCATCCAAAGTGCTGTGTGTTTGAAGTTGTCTAGTTTCCTTATAATTCACTCCTCTTTACCAAAGCTTATCTTCTTATTCCCTGAAATTGTTTTTGAAGGAAAAACTTGACCAGTACTTCTCTGTCGCATCTGGGCTTCATATTAGTCCTAGTAACAATAGTGTCTCCATAACAGGGGTGAGTGATGACGCTAAAGCTGCACTTGCTAAGGTCCATTTCCCGAGCACTTTACCACTGAAAATAGACCATGCGTACATCAAATTTAGCTGGTGCATACTATTATGGTATGCTGGTATCTTAACACTAAACGAGTTGATATATCATATATGTGATGTTCCTAGCACAGAAGGCTATAGCGAAGAGAATAAACAGAATAAATAGAGAAAATAAATTAATTTAAACAAAAATTAAAAAATATACCAATTCAAATTTGAGGATTAACCTTGTCCAGTAAAGATGTAGAATTTTCAACCACTTTCAATGATCAACCGAGACAACAAAGCCCTAATTTGTAAAATCAAATAAATTTTTCATGAACTAGATAAAAAGAAAAAATTGAAGCCTTAGGTTTGATGATTAAAAAGGAGATAGATAAGCACCCCTAAATCACAGGATGTTTGAAAGGGGGTGGTGACGAGAGGCGTGGCGAACGGGGGAGGCACGGCGAACGGGGAGGCGCGACAAACG
>NC_033800.1:7484731-7487597 GCF_001876935.1 Asparagus officinalis | reverse complement strand
AGAAAATAAATAAATCTTCTTTAATTTGTTAAAAAAGTTTGGGCACGAGCCCTTAATGAAACCGTCCCTTTAGCCCACTATGGATTTATTTTGCAAATCTAATTCAAGCCCAACACTTTATTTTGAAGCGTCGTCTTAGACTCTTTTGTGACGGTTAGAACCGTTACACGACTATTCCCTTAGGAGGCAAAGAGGACGGTTTTAAACCGTCCCCAAAGAACTGTCCCCGTATACCTATTTTGTGGTAGTGTTTTTTTAGTTATTATCATTAATGTTTATTTTTATCTTATTAAAAATCTATGTTGTTATAAGGGAATTATTAGAAAATAAGATTTCATTCTCACTTGTGAACTAGTGATACCAAACATGGGAATAGGAATTAGATTTTCATTCTAGCTTCATTCTACAAACGCACCCAAACAAGATAATGGGAATGATCATTCCATTCTCACATACATTCCATTCCATTCCTTCTTCCATTTCATTCTCACTTGACTTCATTTCCACTGTAGGCGTCAAAAAATGCTTACAGACATCCAAATACCACTCAAGGCAAAGAGAAGATGATAAAATTCATTCTCTTAATCAGAGGGGATCATTCAAAGGAAGCGAGACAACACAGAAGAACAATGTACACACCAACAGGCAGTACATGGAGGCGTGGCTGAGGCGCGACAGCACTTGGTGTCGCGGCTAAGGCGCGGCAGCTCATAGTGCCGCGGCTATGGCGCGGCAGCATATGGTGCCGCGGCTAAGACGCGGCAGCCTAGGGTGCAGCGGCTATTATAGGGGGTGCTATGGTGGTTACAAGGCAGTTATACGATGATTATTTGAAACCCACGTGGCGGCATATCAGAGATAGAACGTGTGCTGACGTGGACAAGCAGTTAAACCACGAAAAAGGTGGTTAAAGGTCGTGGGAGAACAGTTTCAAGCACGATGGAATGTGCTGGTAACCGCCTCTGTGGCCNCTTGGCCGCTGCAGTCCACACTGCCGCGCCAATAGCCGCGGCAGTGTTGGCTGCCGCGGCCAAAGAGGGTTCATCTGGTCGGTTGTTTCGCCTCCATTTCAACTGTTATGCATTCCTACCCCTATAAATACCTCCCCAAACACGAAATAAAGGAGAGAGCATTTTGGAGCAGAAGAGCCTTGAGCTTTTGGTGAATTGGAGCAAGAGAGAGAGTCTTCCTTCTTCAAAAACATCCTCAAGAAGCTTTTGGCGATTCCTAGAGATCTAAGCTCTGACTTGATCTTTAGAAGAGTGAACATCTTACATCGATAAGATATTCGCTTTAAATTCTTACTTCGATAAACGAAGGAAGAATTCCCAAAACCTTCACGATTCAATCAGAATCTGTGAATCGGTGGTCCACGGGCTAAAGCACCCCCGGCACAGGCAAAGATCTCACGCAAGCAGCGATCCAAACAACGATCCTGCGTTTATTTCTAAAAAGTTGTAATTTTCCTTTTGTTGTGTAAAAGAAGTCTTATAAAAGACTATTTCTTTTGAATTTGTTGTAATCGACTGAAGATATAATGAATTCCACAATGAAACCAACGTTTGACGAAAACATCCACGTACCAAATGAGGCGTCAGAGAATACAATATTTAAGTCATAAACAATGAGAGGTAGGTATACGTAAAGATCCTAACAGACTATTGCAAATAATAATACTGATAATACTGATTTACACAAAAATTCAGAGGATAAGAAATTAATGTGCGTAATTATGGCCCAATTAAGATAATCACACATAACAAAGCAAACTATGTTAAATATGACAACAATCATTACATAATTTATGAAGATTAACAAACGTCAAACTACCTTCATGGATTATAAAAGCCATAGACAAAATTAGAAAAAATTTCCTATAGGGTGGTCACCAGCAGACTTCTAAATCCAAATGCCTTGTTAAATGGGGTAACGTATGTCAAGCCAAGAGGAATGGTGGATTAGGCATTATCAATCTGCAATCCTTCAACCAAGCTCTCTTGTCCAAATGGATTTGGAAAACTCTTGATAGGGATAACTTGATTAGCAAAGTCATCTTATCCTTATATTCATCCAACAATTCTAACCCTACTTCCAAGCCCCCTAAAGGCTCCGCTTATAAACTTATTCATGATCTATAGTGTATTCACTATACCTTCTTTAGTCATGTTTGATGGAAGCTTGGAGATGGTAACACATACTGGGTGGATAAATGGGCAGGAGTCAACTCCCTCTGTAGCCTCTTCCCTAGAGCTCACACTCTAGCATTTTTCCACACCTGCTCAATTCTTTCTCAAGCATCTCAACTCTTGGAGATGGCATCCTATATTGAGAAGAGGAATTACTGTTTTCGTCAAAAGTTGATTTTGTTATGGAATTCATTATATCTTCGATCGATTACAACAAATTCAAAATAGATAGTCTTTTTATAAGACTTCTTTTACACAACAAAGTAAAATTACAACTCTTGAGAAAATAACACAAGAAAATCGTTTATCGATTCTTGTTTTGTGGGACTTTGCTTGTGCCGGGAGCGCTTTGACTCGTGGACCACCAAATCACAGATCGTGAGGGGTTTAGTGATTCTTCCTTCGTTTATCAAAGTGAGAATTTGAAACGAATATCTTATCAAAGTAAGACGATCGTTCTTCTTAAGATCAAGTCAAAACTCGAATCTCAAGGAATCACACAAAGAGTTCAAATTTCACTATTCTCTCTGTTCTCTTTGCTCCAATTCGCTCGATAAAAATGCTCGATCCTCGTCAGTGGTGACCCTATGGGGGGTATTTATAGCCTCTGAGATACAAAACTAAAAAAACACAACAAACGACCAAATTAATACGGCGAGACAGTGTTTACTGTCTCGGCA
>NC_033800.1:7469374-7484721 GCF_001876935.1 Asparagus officinalis | reverse complement strand
TGTTTACTGTCTTGGCGGCCGAGACAGTGTTTGTTGTCTCGGCCTGCGAGATAGTAAATATTGTCTCGAAAAATCCAACCGCCAGGCAGTTTTTGCTGTAACTGCCTTCCCACGCTTCAAACTCCATTATTTTGGCAGTTATTCACGTGATTTTCGCCCACGATGTTTTCCACGTCTCTTGGCAGTTAATGGACACGTGTGTGGCAGTTATTTAGGTGATTTCTGACCATTTCAAAGCTTTCTCACTGGCGAGACAGTAAACACTGTCTCGCTGGCGAGACAGTAAACACTGTCTCGCTGGCGAGATAGTCTATACTTGTCTTACTTTTTCTAAGACAGTATGAGGTTCATTCTTGTGACTTTGGGTGATCTTCTCTATGATTGGATATCTATCAGTATTTTTTAACGCCTACAATTACTACCGAGGACAAAATAGAATAGCAGACCTCCTCTCCTTTATTGAGCACTTCAAGCCTTTAGATATCTTTTCACAAGACAACATATAGTGACTTCATAATTTTTCGGGCATATA
This sequence comes from Asparagus officinalis, assembly GCF_001876935.1. Classification (NCBI taxonomy): domain Eukaryota; kingdom Viridiplantae; phylum Streptophyta; class Magnoliopsida; order Asparagales; family Asparagaceae; genus Asparagus; species Asparagus officinalis. Next base: position 7,484,189 of record NC_033800.1, on the reverse strand, counting down.
TTCTGTTAAGTCATTCTACTCTCTTCTCAATCATGGAGGTACCCTCTCTCACCTCTTCAACCTCATATGGAAATCCCTATTTCTCCGAAGGTTAAGGCCTTCTTCTGGATTTTCAACAAACGAAAACTTAACACTAAGGATAACCTGCCTAAAAAAGGATGGACATGAGATCTCATATGTCCTTGTTTGCGGTGAAAGTTGATGTTTCCATTGTTATCGAATCTATTACAACTTTAGTCGTTACAATAAACTCGAATAAAATAAAAAATCGATCTTTTTATAAGATCTCCTTACACAATGAAAATAAAAAGTTTACAACTTTATCAAACAAACGCAGAGATCGTTTATCGGTCTTCTGCTTGCGTGGGTGTCTTTGTCTGTGCCGGGGTTTATCCGTGGACCACCGTCGATCAGATCTGATTGCTGAAAAATTGGGCAGAGCTTCGTCTATCCGCGAAGGGATTGAGAAAACTGTAGTGCCTATCTCGATAAAAGCGAGATATTTGCTCTTCTTAGTATTACCACAACGGGATAATACTAAGGATTGGGTGCGGGTGATGTAGATCTGACGAAGAACTCTCTTGCGTTGAAGAACTAGATCCGATCTCTCCTCCTCCTCTCTTGAAATCTGTGCACTTTAAGTCTTCAATCCGGCAGGGCTTCGCCGAGGCACGAGAATTCCAGATCTTCAAAAAATGAGGCCTAAGGCTTGTATTTATAGGCTTGAGGGGATAACGGAGCGGTTAAAACTGATCGAAAACCGTCAAAAACACGTCCCAAGTGCGAGACAGTCTGTATCCTATTTAGTATTTTGGCTCTAATTCTTTCATCTAAACTCGGATTTGAGTGATTCAAGATGTGTTGGAAAGCTGATAAAGAGATCTACAACTTTTATGTTTTGAGTTTCTTCAGATTCTAACGAGATCATGGTCAAAACAGCTCCACAAGTTCCGAGACACCTTTGGGTGTCTCGGCCAGGTCCGAGACACCTTTGGGTGTCTCAGCGCTATGTTAGGCATAACTTCCTCATATGACCTCCAAATGACCTAATTCCAGATGGGTTGGAAAGTTGACAAAAATATCTACAACTTTCCTGTTTTGAGTTTCTTCAGATTCAAAACGAATCATGGGAAAAACAGCTCCACAAGTTCCGAGACACCTTTGGGTGTCTCGGCCAGGTCCGAGACACCTTTGGGTGTCTCGGCGCTATTTTAGACATAACTTCCTCATATGACTTCCAAATGACCTGATTCTAGATGGGTTGGAAACTTGACAAAAATATCTACAATTTTTCCATTTTGAGTTTCTTCATATTCAAAACGAATCATGGTCAAAATAGCTCCACAGGTTTTGAGATACCCTTGGGTGTCTCGGCTCGGACTGAGACATTTTGTTTTACACACTTGTCCATTTTCGTCATAACTTTTTCATCCGAACTCAGATTTAAGCGATTCAAAGTACGTTGGAAAGCTGATGAGGAGTTCTATAAGTTCCAATGATTAGATCATCTGTGGAATAAATGAGACACGAAGGGCATTTCGTCTTTTGTAAGTGACACAGGGCTCCCGATCAGTTCGTATCTTTATTATTCTGAAACTCCGTTGCTTCACATAGTTTGCCGATTCACTTCAAGCGTGCGTTGATGTCAATCAAGCTTCTGTGAACCAGATGGTGACGTTCATCATCTTCTCTTAGTTTTGAGCTGTTCGTGGAGACCTATAGGCAATTTTCGATGCCTACAGATACCCCCTCCAAAGCGTTCCAGACTCGTTTCTTTTATAGAAGAGGCTGGAATACTTTGGATATGATTGGTCCAGCCTTCGATTGGTGTAAAGGACCTGTAGTTAGCTTCAACTCTTGGCTCCTTTGATTTTCTGTCTATTCGATGCTTTGACGAATAGCCGAAGTCCTTACGGCGCTGCGTTTATCGCCTGGCCGTCGTTGGAGTCTCGAGTCTACTACCGGTGAGTTGAGTTTGGCTCGTGTCATTGAGTTGACTTTGAACTGACTATCTCCGTCATGATATATTGATTTACACTGACTTTTTGATCGCAACGCGTTGATCGGCGTAGACCTAGGGTTACGCGTTGACCGGCGTTGACCCTCGGGTTTCGAACGTCGTACGTTAACACAGTTTATACTCGTACGTTTACTGGAGTATACACAGTTTAAGCTCTTAAGGTATTGGAGCACGGCGGTCCAAAGTGTCGGAGCTGCAGGACCAACTGTTAAAGCTGATTCATCTGCATGTATAGATCTTATCCTGAAGTTGTTGGATGCTCAAGTCACGAGACCAACTAATGGAGCTGGTGCGTCAATGACTTGCATTTATAGAATTTTTGGCAAATCCTCAGCCATCAACGGGTTTGATGGGCCTTTACCGACTATCGTTTGAGTCGGGCTAGCATGCAGATTGTTTAAGTCCGTTCCGCATGTGACGTTAAGCTAAAAGAGTTAACCCTTTTAGTGCTACGATATTGAATACGTAGACTTCGTCTTTCTCCTGTGAAAAGACTAAACAGCGACGTGTATCAGACATTGACTTTGACTTTAGGATTTTTGGCTAACCCCAAGCCTTTAACGGATTTGATTAGCCTTTACCGACTACCGTTTGAGTCGGGCTAGCAAGCGGATTGTTTAAATCCGTTCCGCATGTGACGTTGTGCTAAAGGAATGAACTCCCTTAGACTTGATGCTACGACTTCGAATACGTAGACTTCGCCATTGTTACGGGAATAAACTACCTGGCAACGCGTGTTAGGCGCTGACTTATCCTTACTTAGGATTCAGGATAAAAGTCCCCAGACTCGGATTCTGGTGTCTTCTTCAATCGGTAAAAGACTAAACCGGCAACGCGTGTTAGGCGTTGACTTATCCCTACTTAGGCTTCGGGATAAAATTCCCCATGCGTGTGAGGCACGGATTATGGTGTTATTAATAACAACCTGCCATAATATTGAATATGTGGTCTTTTGTCCTTTTTACGGTCAAAGACTAACCAGCAACGCGTGTTAGGCGCTGACTTATCCCTGATTGGAAGTTGGGAATTGTGTCTTTTCTCAGGGTAAAGACGGACTGGAAAATGGAAGAGGAAGAATTTTATATTCTATCTCCCGGCACTGAAGAGGAAGAATTTTATATTCTATCTCCAGTTGGAAAGGAAACTCAAGGTGGGATCTCCACCCTCAGAATCCGAAATGATGAAACTAAGAGTGGGATCTCCACTCCGAGAATCGGAAAGATTCAAACGACCCTAACTTTTATAGGATTGGTCATTCGATCCAAAAAGAGTCCCTCATTTATTGAGGAGAAAGCCCAATTTCGACCCTAACTTTTATAGGTTTGGTGGAAAAAGGAAAAGATGGAAGTCTTTCGTTTATCGAAAAGGATAACTCAATCTTAGTCCTAACTATCTGCAGGTTTGACTAAGTAAAGTTGGAGACAATCCTAACTTTTATAGGTTTGATTGCTCAATTGAAAGTGGACCTCTCGTTCATGAAAGGAATCGAGAGGAGAATCTGGTTGTGGCCCTAACTTTTATAGGTTTGACCAAGGAAGCAGTGGAAGTGGGAGGTTTGAGACGATCTTACCTTTTATAGGCTTGATCGTTCAATTTGAAAGTGGACCTCTCGTTCATGGAAGGAATCGAGAGGGGACTTTGGTTGTGGTCCTAACTATAGGAAGGTTTGACCAGGTAGACAGTGAGAGTGGGAGTACAAATCACAGTGGGGGTTTAGTGTTTATCACTTTGTTCGTAATTATCGGGTTATCCCTAAGAAAATTACATATAGCGTTCTTCTGGGAACTTCCCATTACATGAATCATCCACCCCCAGCTTCTTTCTTGGAACTGGGTCTGACTTTGTACTCCGTTACATGTCTGGGTTATCCTTAAGAATATTAGCGTAACATTCTCCAGGAACTTCCCATCAATGGTAGGAAACAATTTAGACTCATATACCTATTGGAGTATCAGGGAGCAGTTTATACTCGTATACTCTTCGGAGGATTAAGAAGCAGTTTATACTCTTATACTTATCGGAGTGTTGAGAAGCAGTTTATACTTGTGTACTCTTTGGAGTATTGAGAAGCAATTTATACTCGTATACTCTTCGGAGTGTTGCCGTTCTTATGCCGGCTTCAACCAAGGTTTGGATGCTATTCTTTAAAGTAAAGCAAGCCTTGGTGGGATGAAAGATCCTCCTGTGGTACGCACAGTACTTCGGATCTGTAGTATTGTCAGCTTCCTCCTGATTTGTGATGGGCGGCAGCTTGATCTTGTTGTTTTCAAGAAGGGTCTCGAAGATGGCTGGAACGTCTTCGTCCTTGAATGAGTACTCTTTTTGGAGCCTCGGATCCGAACTATTCTGCTGTCTTCGGGACTGCTGTTGCGACGTCTGATTAACGTCAACAACTGTTGTAGGCGCCCTCCCTTCATTATGGGAAACGAGACCCGGATTCAGAGGGTTAGTTATCGGTTGGTTTCTTTCGACCTTCCTCCTTCTGAGGAAGCGTTCGGCCTGTTCTCCGCGCACCTTCAACTCTTTCCAGGTATTGAGTGGCTCTACTCCCATAACGTCCAAGATGTTAACGGACAAGTTATTATGACAGGTCTGCAAGACAAATTCCTCCGTGACGGGATCCTTGCAGCTCATTGCCTGATTGCGAAAGCGTTTGATGAAGGTATCCACCGACTCTCCATCTTTTTGTTTCTCATCGAAGAGTGTCCTGATCGACACTTCGGCGTCATCATCGAAGAAATGAGCGAGGAACATGCTTTCCAGGTGCTCCCAGCTATTGATGCTTCCGGGCTTGAGGCGGCGGTACCAATCAAAGGCGGGCCCGGAAAGGGTGCCAACAAATGACCGGACCATCAGAGGCTCGTTGCCAGAGATCGCTCTCAAATGGGACTTGAAATAGATCAAGTGCTGAGTGGGGGAACCCTTCCCGTCGAACGACGTGAAGTTGATCAGGTTGAACTTCGCCGGATACGGCATCGATTCCCATTCTTTTGGGTAAGGACACAGAATGCTGGTCTTCTTTACCTCTTGAGCAGACATTAGGGCATCAATTTCTCTCTCGAGATCCTTCATCTTTTTGTCCTCATCTATATCCTGTTTTGGACAATTCCTGAAAGGAATAACAGGGCCACCCCCAGCATTGTCATCTTTGGTGGGACCAACCCCAGTATTATTGTCCTTAGTGGGACCACCCCCAGCATTGTGTTCATCCACATCTGAATCGCTACCTGTTTGGTTAGCAGTGTTGCGATGGCTGGATTCACCTAGCTGATTGATGGGCAAAATCCGCAAGCGCACGGATTCGATGTAGCTATCAAGGTCGATCCCACAAGGACTAGGGTTAATTACCAAATCTCACGTTATTCGACTAGCTAAATCAATGAGTAAATTAGAAGAGATTTAATAAAAGAAATAAAATAAACAACTAATCGGATGGAATTCAATATAATGAAGGACTAGGATTGGGTTATCACCACAACTTAGGTGTTCAATGATGGATTATTTCAATTCTTGGTGTTGGTTTAATCTAGAAAGGGTGAATTAGCCTAAATTAATCTAAAGCCTCTTTCAAGGTCTAAAGATCGTGCCTAATCAATCTCAATTAACCTACTTTCGTGGAATCAAGATTAAATTAAACCCATTAAGCTTAATGCTAATCCAAATCAAATCCCCAAGGAATCTAGCCTACTTTCGTGGTTCGAGCTCCCTGCTTAATTTCTAGAGATCCGGTATTAATCTTCACCTTTCAGTCCTTCAATTAATTACCTATGATTGCTAATACGGTGATCAAGCGAATCAACAAAATTAAAACACTAGAAATCAAGTTCAAAGATTTAAACTTTCACCAAGAACCTATATCAATTCATCATCAATCACCAAAAAGTTGGGTTCTTTCCCAATCCTAGACAACCAAGAACATATATTAATTCATCATCAATCACCAAAAAGTTGGGTTCTTTCCCAACCCTAGACAAGAAATCTACTCACACATGATTGGAATAAGAGAAGACATCAAATAATTATGCAAATCACTCATAAGAAGAAATAAATCAAAGAGAGGAAAGAATTAACCCGTCTTTTAATTAAAATCTTCAAAATAAGAACTTGCAATCCAATCTTCTACAAGAGATTAATGTCTTCCTTCAATACTTGAACCCTAGAATAGTTGCTAGTTGATGGCTAAAAGAACATAACAAAAGATATCCAAAACCCTAAGTCAAAACATCTATTTATATGTCCCTAAAAATCTGGAAAATAACTAATTTCCGCGCCACAGGTGCGGTCTGCACCACACCAGGGTGTGGTAGGGGCTGTTTTGCTGATTTTGTGCTTGTTTCTTCAGTTTTCGGTATTTTGGCTATAACTTTTGCGTCCGACCTCGGAATGAGGTGATTCAAGTTGCATTGGAATCCTGTTGAAGAGATCTACAACTTTCATCTTTTGAGTTTTTCTTGATTCAAACTGCATCATGGTCGAAATTCCAGTTCTTCATACTCGTGCATCCATTTTCTTCACGAACCATGCCTTCAAAATCTTGTTGTTGCTTCAAACTCTTGTAAAACTTCCAACGATCATCAAATCTTTCAATCTTGAGCCAATACCTACATATAAGAACACAAACCACAGCAGTATCCTCGATCTAAACACGAAATATGCATTAAACACTCGTAAATCATGCTTAAAACACACTAAGATAATGCATATTTTACGTGTTTATCAACTCCCCCAAGCTTAGACTTTTGCTTGTCCTCAAACAAATAGACAATAAAGAAAATAGGAGGAGTGGAAGCCAAATAGAGTAGGGATCACCCCCTCATCAATCCTTTAACCAATATCAAACATATCACAAAACAAATACTTTTCATCGGGACTTAACAAATTAATTTCCAAAACTCTCAACAAAATCACATTTCAAAATTTATTTACGATCACAAGCGTCACAAGTCAAGGATAGCCATCCTATCCAATTCTCAAGTCAAAGTAGGAAAAAGAAATTCATGTAACTAGCTTCAATCCCAAAGTACTAAAATTGAGACCTTCAGGTAGTTAAATTGGTAGACCTCACTTTAGGATAAGTGGACTCTCAATCTCTCATGTGTTTAAGGATGTGATTATGTCACTCAAAATTCTTCCGAATGGATGTACTCAATCCATAAGCTTGCATTTCATCTCAATTCTCCACCACTTCGAAAACTAATGCATGCAACAAAATCATGAGGTCTTTTATTGGTTGTAACGGGGCTAGGGTCAAAAGGTAGGATATATATTTGGAATTGGTTGAAAGCCTATCACTAGTGGAGCTTTGATTACAAAAGATTAGATCTCAAAGTAAGATCAATGACATCTACACAAACTCCATCATCTATTAAAGAACTTCTTCCAACTACTCCTTTTAGTATGCCATAATGAATTCTTTCGACACCCGCAATTACATACACCATAAAGATGACACTTTATTCATCTTTTTTTTTTTGAATTAGTTTTTTTTCTTTTTTTTCGAAAGAATTATGAAAAGGAAGCAAACGCCTACTTTCACACCCCCAAGCTTACACCACATTACTCACATAACCCATTGTATCATAAAATGTGCTCCACTAGCTTAGGCAATGGGTAAGGAATAAAATCGGATTTTGAAGGTTACATATGTGGGTTTAATCAACAAAAATTAAGCTCATAGGCTCAAGGGGGCTGTTTACGGTGAAAGTTGATGTTTCCATTGTTATCGAATCTATTACAACTTTAGTCGTTACAATAAATAAACTCGAATAAAATAAAAAGTCAATCTTTTTATAAGATCTCCTTACACAATGAAAATAAAAAGTTTACAACTTTATCAAACAAACGCAGAGATCGTTTATCGGTCTTCTGCTTGCGTGGGTGTCTTTGCCTGTGCCGGGGTTTATCCGTGGACCACCGTCGATCAGATCTGATTGCTGAAAAATTGGGCAGAGCTTCGTCTATCCGCGAAGGGATCGAGAAAACTATAGCGTCTATCTCGATAAAAGCGAAATACTAAGGATTGGGTGCGGGTGATGTAGATCTGACGAAGAACTCTCTTGCGTTGAAGAACTAGATCCGATCTCTCCTCCTCCTCTCTTGAAATCTGTGCACTTTAAGTCTTCAATCCGGCAGGGCTTCGCCGAGGCACGAGAATTCCAGATCTTCAAAAAATGAGGCCTAAGGCTTGTATTTATAAGCTTGAGGGGATAACGGAGCGGTTAAAACTGATTGAAAACCGTCAAAAACACGTCCCAAGTGCGAGACAGTCTGTACCCTATTTAGTATTTTGGCTCTAATTCTCGGGATCTTGATCGTCGGCTGCGGCACGACAGCTCCGGCAGCGAAGCTGTTGGCTCCCACTGTGGTCGCAAGTTTGTTTGCGGTGAAAGTTGATGTTTCCATTGTTATCAAATCTATTACAACTTTAGTCGTTACAATAAACTCGAATAAAATAAAAGGATCGAGAAAACTGTAGCACCTATCTCGATAAAAGCGAGATATTTGCTCTTCTTAGTATTACCACAACAGGATAATACTAAGGATTCAGTGCGGGTGATGTAGATCTGACGAAGAACTCTCTTGCGTTGAAGAACTAGATCCGATCTCTCCTCCTCCTCTCTTGAAATCTGTGCACTTTAAGTCTTCAATCCGGCAGGGCTTCGCCGAGGCACGAGAATTCCAGATCTTCAAAAAATGAGGCCTAAGGCTTGTATTTATAGGCATAAGCTTGAGGGGATAACGGAGCGGTTAAAACTGATTGAAAACCGTCAAAAACACGTCCCAAGTGCGAGACAGTCTGTACCCTATTTAGTATTTTGGCTCTAATTCTTTCATCTGAACTCGGATTTGAGTGATTCAAGATGTGTTGGAAAGCTGACAAAGAGATCTACAACTTTAATGTTTTGAGTTTCTTCAGATTCTAACGGGATCATGGTCAAAACATCTCCACAAGTTCCGAGACACCTTTGGGTGTCTCGGCCAGGTCCGAGACACCTTTGAGTGTCTCGGCGCTATTTTAGGCATAACTTCCTCATATGACCTCCAAATGACCTGATTCCAGATGAGTTGGAAAGTTGACAAAAATATCTACAACTTTCCTGTTTTGAGTTTCTTCAGATTCAAAACGAATCATGGGCAAAACAGCTCCACAAGTTCGGAGATACCTTTGGGTGTCTCGGCCAGGTCCGAGACACCTTTGGGTGTCTCGGCGCTATTTTAGGCATAACGTCCTCATATGACTTCCAAATGACCTGATTCCAGATGGGTTGGAAACTTGACAAAAATATCTACAATTTTTCCGTTTTGAGTTTCTTCAGATTCAAAACGAATCATGGTCAAAATAGCTCCACAAGTTCCGAGCCACCCTTGGGTGTCTCGGCTCGGGCTGAGACATTTTGTTTTACACACTTGTCCATTTTCGTCATAACTTTTTCATCCGAACTCAGATTTAAGCGATTCAAAGTGCGTTGGAAAGCCGATGAGGAGTTCTATAAGCTCCAATGATTAGATCATCTGTAGAATAAATGAGACACGAAGGGCATTTCGTCTTTTGTAAGTGACACAGGGCTCCCGATCAGTTCGTATCTTTATTATTCTGAAACTCCGTTGCTTCACATAGTTTGCCGATTCACTTCAAGCATTCGTCGACGTCAATCAAGCTTCTGTGAATCAGATGGTGACGTTCATCATCTTCTCTTAGCTTTGAGCTGTTCGTGGAGACCTATAGGCAATTTTCGATGCCTACAGTCCTGTTTGTAACCATGTAACATAGACTCAGTCACCTATTCATCGCTTGCTCCCTATCTAGAGATGATTGGTCCCTTCTTCTCCCTCATGAATATGTAGATAATTAGCCTCAAGATGTGGATTCCTTAATATCAATTAAGGGAAACTTCTTGATCAGCTCCGGTCTTAGACTTCTTTGGAGGGTTCTCCTTCCAAGCTTCTGTTGGTGGACATGGAACTATCATAACAATCTGATATTCAATGACAAACCCGTCACACTACAACTGATTGCCTCTAACCCTGCACGTTTTACATTACTCTGGACAGGAGCTTCAAGTAGCAAGAAAGCTTCGCGACTCCACAAGGCAACCATTGATCTGGGGTTAAATGATCTGGTCAGAGGGGGAGTGGATGATGTAGTGGGAGACAACTTCATGGCAGCAAACTAGCTTGGCAGAACTTCAAAGCCCTCTTTTGCAAAGACAAACTTTTGTTTTCATTTTCAGGTGTTCTATCTACTGGGTACATTATGTGTTATTTTGGTTGATATTGTTGGCATTGTCGCGCACCTTTGCGGAAGCGTGCTCGCACACCGAACGAGTTCGTAATCCACGAGAGAAGAGAACCAAACCAAAAACGAGTGCAATCCAAACAAATACGACAAAAGCAATCCAAACACAGAGATATACGTGATTCGACAATTTGCCTACGTCCACGGGGAGAGGATGGGGAGAAAAACCAACCCAGGGCCCAGCTCGAGTCGCGGTCGACTGCGTCCAAGCTCACGGTAGGCCGACCAGAGCTACAGAAACCAAAAATTCATTACAGGGTTTGGCGGTCGACCACGGCAACATGTACGGTCGACCGGTCGTGGTCCGAAACTCATCCCTGTCTTGTGCACGTTTGCGGTTGTTTGTTGGAAACTTTGTAATAAGAAAAAGAATGAAAGAATCGTATTTGATTTATTCTCTCTAACTGCTTAGAAAAAGAATGATTACAACTCTCTCAATCTCGATTACAATTGGATTTCCTGATTACAAAAGAGAGGAGAATACTCTCTCAATCTCGATTACAATTGGATTTCCTGATTACAAAAGAGAGGAGAATGATCTGGATTCTCTCTTTTGTTTAATTCTGGGTTCTTCACGGTGGCGATGAGATGCCTTCCTCGAATGCTCGTGTCGAGTTTGCTTCTCGTTGACGATCCGAACGTCTTGATTCACTGGAACGTTGTCTTATCCTCACGATTTGACGTTGTGGAGAACTTGCAAAGCAATTTTTAGAACTCTGGACGAGTTGATAACTCTGAACGAGTTTGAAACTCTATGAAAGAGTTGATTTAACCGAAATCGGTTTATAGCCAAGGCCGAAGAAGCTCCTGTTGCCGAACGTTGCTGAAGGATGAACGTCGATCTCACCTCGCTGCCAAGTCTCAGGTCAAAAAGCCAGCCGAAAAAGCCTTGAACTCCAGACGAAAGAAGCCAACCCCGAACTCAATTGAGTTTACTCACTTTTATAGGGGATTAAGGGGGTGTAATCGCCCCTTAAATCACTCCTAAGTGGGGTGTAACTGCCTACAAATCATGGGAACCGGTTTTGGAACCGTTCAGCTCGTGCTTTGAACGAGTCAAACGCTAAAAAATAGCGTTCAGGGCCCTAACTCCGTGTTTTAGACTGGAGACGCGGAGTTGGGCACCCGCTGGTTGTTGAAAAACGTGAGGGCCGCCCGCATTTTGGAGTCTGAAGGCTGGAAACGCGGGGGTCGCCTGCGTTTCGTTTGCTAACACACGGGGAGGACCTCCGTGTTTTGGTGTGACAACGCAGGGAGGACCTATGCGTTTAGTTGCTGGCACATGGGGAGGACCTCCGCGTTTTGGTTTGGCGACGCATGGAGGACCTATGCGTTTTGTTCTGAGAGTTTGGAACGTGGCCACGAGCTATGCGTTTTGAATTTGGGACGCATAGGTGAGCTCTGCGTCTGGATTTGAAGAGACCGTCAATTTGTAGTCTCTTTTGCTTGAGCATTGCAAAGACCGTCATCTTGTAATCTTCATCTTGGCTCCTCAAAAATATGAGAGTCGTCAGATTGTAACTCCCGATGTTGATTGTGAAGGCTGTTGATTAGAGCTTTTATCAGTTGTTGTGAAGGTCGTCAGATTATAACCTTCAGCGATCTACGTGAAAGTCTTCAAATTGTAGCCTTCTGGAAGTCGTCAGATTGTAACTTCTATCATCGATGTTTGATGGGGAATCAGCTATCTATTGTGATTTTTACCGCCGGTAATAAAATCTGTTTTTTGCTTTATTTTACCTGTTATCTTCAGGTATTCAGGTGCAAGTGCATAATATATTTTGGGTTTTAGCTTGGGAGTTTTGAAAACAAGGCAACTATATGCGAGTGGATGATGGCTAAGTCTGCTCCCTACCCCATACAACTTCAGTCGGTTTCAAACCACTCCCAAATTTTGTAAGTTTCCATACTTTCATGCAATATATACAATATGAGTAGGGTATCTCACCCTGCTTTTTGCTTAAAAAACATCAAACTAGAAAACTTTGTTCTTCTTATTTTTCCTCTGTTAAGAGAAATAATAGGAATAATAATGAGAGATGCTAGAATTAATATAAAACTATAATCCTTGACCTTCACTAGAAATTTAGAGTTTTTGTGTAATGGTTAGAGGAACTAAAATTTAAGTTGGTATCAGAGCAACCCAAGAACAAATTTAGCACATAAGAATGGCGTTCAACCCGTGATGGCATGTTAGAATTAACATAAAGCTTGACCCTCTCCAGAATCTATGGATTTCTGGTGTAATAGTTAAAGGAACTAAAATTTAAGATAGATTTTGAGATGGCAAATGTATTTTTTTTAACGTATATTCGGGTAGCATAAGTACAAAGCAAGTGATAAAATTTTGAATTCAAATTTGTGGAACATAATGAGGACAACCACATTAAATGTGAATGTGAGTGTTGACTGAGGATATTTGGCAAGTTTGAAAATAATGTAGACTAGTTTTGAACCAGCTCTACTTGGCTAACATCTATTTGACAAAATGCTAGCACTTAGTTACCCTTGAGTCTTGGTTTTTCTCTATCTAAATCACTAAATTTTCTTCACACTAGTCCATGTGGGACTAAAGTGTGGGGGTATCACATGTAAGGGACAGAATTAAAAGTTTTCTTTAGTAGGTAGTCTTTAGAGAGTAAGGTGAAGTAGATTAAAGTGGATTGATGAAATACCCAGTGAGGATTCAAACCTCCGAGTCATTGGACCAAAACCTAGCGCCTTGAAAAAGATGATGCAAAATGAACTAGAAAGCAAAGAGAGAGAGAGAAAATCCCTCTAATTTGGAGGAGTACGAGAGCGAGGAGAGAGAAGATATAAAATGAGCTGAAAAAAAGTCATGCGTCTTTCCTTACTCCCTCTTCAACCAAACAAGAACCATAAGAAGTATTTCTCTCATTACACCTCATTAAACCTGACTTCATGTTACCTTCCCTCTTTGCACCCCCTACCGACCCAAATCATTGAGGATCATTCCTCACTTTTAATCTTTTAAATTTTGTTTCTGTCAAAGAAACTTTAAGTTGCAAAATCCTCAATCACCAAACTTTCAAAATTTCAAAAAATTATTTTAGAAACAAACCAGTAACGAAACAAACCAGTAATGATAAATTCTATTCACTAGTAGAAAATATCACAGTCTAGACATGATTTTTTTCGTTTTTTCCCTTTGTTTTCGTCTAGTTTGCGTTAAACTAGACGAAAAATTTCTGTTTAGAATATTTCGTCTATGGTGCAACATTGTAGACGGAAATTTCCGTCTACAATAGCGGTATTTAAAAAAATAAAATTTAAAGGGGGCATTAAACATACATATGTAGTCCTAGAGGGAAAAGAACAAATTTTCACTGTAGACCCAAAAGAACTTTTAATTACCAAAATCGACCGTTTTTTTAATTACCAAAATCGACCCGTTTTATGCCACGTAGATTTAATCTTGTTTCCTAATTAGTCGGGGTTGCCAACCCCGACTGTTTAGGAGTTGTTAAACCCCAATTAGAAGCCTTAAAACCCGATTTGTAATGTCCTAAACAGTCGAGATTGACAACCCCGACTAATTAGGAAACAAGATTAAACCTACGTGATATAAAACGGGTCGATTTTAATAATAATAAAAAAACAATCGGTTTTGATAATTAAAACTTCATTTGGGTCTACACTGAAAATTTGTTTAGACTGAAAATTTGTTTAGAGGGAAAATGGTGTGTCCCACGAGAGCGCGCCCCCTCCCCCTAGAAATTTCATCCCCAAAATTCGTTTCCCCTTATAAATTCTCAAACCCAGTGGGGTTCTTCAAGCCTCCGTACCGCAGACTCCTTCACTAGATATATAAGGTCGGCGGCGTCTTCGACCGCCGGACGCAACCCGAAACGCTCGGAGATCTGGGTTACTCTCTAACGGCGGCGAAATCTGGGGCTTGGGTCTGTTCCATTTTTATCGCTCTTTTCGTTTTCTCGTCGATTTCTTCGGTGAGAGCAGGAGATGAGGGCGAATCGAAGGACGAGCCGTCGTCGGTCCTCAGTTACTCTCTAACGGCGGCGAAATCTGGGGCTTGGGTCTGTTCCATTTTTATCGCTCTTTTCGTTTTCTCGTCGATTTCTTCGGTGAGAGCAGGAGATGAGGGCGAATCGAAGGACGAGCCGTCGTCGGTCCTCACGCTCGATTCTCCTCTCTTAAATACCCCTCTTTAATTCCTCCTCTTTAAATTTCTCTCTTTAACTTTCCTCTAAAATCTCTGAGCATTGGAAATAAAAAGAATCGTGAGAGGAGAGAGAATGAGCTCCATCGTCGCTGAAAGAACACGAGAAGGAGAGGCTTTTCATCATTAGACGGTAAAAGGTGGTGTAAGGGCATCTCCAACCCTTTGCCTCAAAATGGTGCAAATTTTGCATCAAAATGGTGCAAAAGTCACATCTAACAGTAATTCATCTCCAACCCATTGCACCATTTTTTGCACCAAAAATGAATATTCTCAGTATCTTTCTTTTTATCTACTTTTA
>NC_033800.1:7445973-7468002 GCF_001876935.1 Asparagus officinalis | reverse complement strand
CAGATGACTAAGTTCGGTTGGATTTGATGGACTTCAGTTCTTGGTTAGGGTTTTAGTCAATGCTGATTTTGATAGATGACTAAGTTCGGTTGGATTTGATGGACTTCAGTTCTTGGTTAGGGTTTTAGTCAATGCTGATTTTGATCAGTCAGAGCTCTTCTTGATCATCCTAAGACTCGATAAAAAGTTTAAATTTTTAAAAGAAATTTTCATCATTAGACGGTAAAAGGTGGTGTAAGGGCATCTCCAACCCTTTGCCTCAAAATGGTGCAAATTTTGCATCAAAATGGTGCAAAAGTCACATCTAACAGTAATTCATCTCCAACCCATTGCACCATTTTTTGCACCAAAAATGAATATTCTCAGTATCTTTCTTTTTATCTACTTTTAAATGATTATTTTTTATCCCCTACATTTTTAACTATTTCAACAATTAATCTCACATATCAAATTTTATTTTTTCACATATTTTCCAAACAAAATGATTTATTATTTAAAAAATTAAACTAATAAAACAATAAAATATTATATACCTATTATTAATATTGCCAAAATATTACATTCAAGAACACAACAAAAAATAAAATGTAAGAAAATAAT
This sequence comes from Asparagus officinalis, assembly GCF_001876935.1. Classification (NCBI taxonomy): domain Eukaryota; kingdom Viridiplantae; phylum Streptophyta; class Magnoliopsida; order Asparagales; family Asparagaceae; genus Asparagus; species Asparagus officinalis. The sequence goes on along the minus strand of NC_033800.1, from coordinate 7,467,402 downwards.
TAAACATTAACAACAATGTAAAAATTACAAACTTAGTATGCTCTTAACTATCTGAATTAGTGTATTCCTCCCATAGATGATCTATCAATGCATTACGAAGCGCAATATGGGCATCTTTTGTAAACATAATCATAATTCCTCTATAATTAATTAGAAGACATGGATCGTAGAACTTCATGACAATCACAAATATAAGATGTTTGAGACCATACCTTGAGCCATGCTATGAACCCTTTAGAGAATTGAGACCTTGGAGAAGATTGCTTTCTCTCTCTAATCTTTCTTTAAAACCAAGCCCTTTTGAATTTTACTATTAATTGATGGTGTAGAGAATCTCTATGTTTTGGTTTCTTTATATGGAGAGAGAGAGAGGAGCAACTTTCCGGTAGTTAATAAAACTACCCACCCACACATGTTCCATCAACATGATTAAAAACATGGGTGTTAGTTAATTAACTACATGGTCATATTAAGTACTTTTCCATAACCAATAATCCTCATAATAGTATTAATATTATTTAAACCTTATACTCAATTTAATATATGACACATAGGCCATATATTTCTTACATTCTCCCACTTGGCCATGTGGCAGAATTATTCATAACGGTTTAAATAAATTCATAATACATATATACTATAAGGATAAATTTCTCATACATTGGTAATATCATCACATCATTATTAAGTATAGACTAATATGAGTCATGGCGGTTTCATATCATTCAATAACATGATTCCTTCCAAGTACCACAATATTAATTGTCTACTTAAAAATGATCTATAAATGAAAAGTCATTAGAGATTAAATCCTGAAAACATTCATGTATACACAATCAATAAGAAAACAGGATATCGATAAATGTCAGAAATAATACAAAATAAGGTATCATACATCAAATTCATAAACTAAACATTAAGACCTTTGGTAATGCCCATCCTTTCGACATGCTCAATAAATGTCTTAGGAGGCAATCCCTTAGTCAACGGATCCGCAACCATGAGTTTCGTACTAATATGTACAATTGACACCTTTTGTTTTTGAACGTCTTCTTTAACGACAAGGTATTTCAAACTCATATGCTTTGCTCCCTTAGAATACTTGTCGTTCTTTGAAAAGAAGACTGCTGCAGAATTATCACAATAAATTTTCAGCGGCCTGACAATACTGTTGACTATGCCAAGTCCTGAAATAAAGTTTCGCAGGCAATTCCCTTGAATGGAAGCCTCATAACAAGCCACAAACTCTGCTTCCATAGTGGACGTAGCAATATCAGATTGCTTCACACTCTTCCATGAGATTGCTCCCCTAGCTAGAAGAAATAGATAGCCGGATGTTGATTTTCTTGAGTCGATACAACCAGCAAAGTCTGCATCTGAATAACCAATCACTTCAAGATCATCTGATCTTCGATAAGTGAGCATATGATCTTTCGTTCCCTGCAAGTATCTCAACACTTTCTTTGCAGCTTTCCAATGATCCATTCCCGGATTACTTTGATACCGACCTAGCATTCCAACAACAAAACTGATGTCTGGCCTGGTACAAGTCTGAGCATACATTAAGCTCCCAACGACTGATGCATACAGAATTTCTTCCATTTGCTTGCGTTCCAATTCATTATTCGGAGATTGCATAAGGCTAAACTTATCACCTTTCTGAATTGGAGCGACACTTGATGAGCACATTTCCATTTTGAATCTCTTCAAAACTCTATTAATATATGCTTTCTGAGACAATCCTAACAATCCTTGTGATCTATCCCGGAATATTTCTATCCCGATCACATAGGTTGCCTCACCCATATCTTTCATTTCAAAGTTCTTGGAGAGAAACTTCTTGGTCTCATATAATAAGCCAAGATCATTAGTAGCAAGCAAAATATCATCAACATACAGAATCAAAATTATAAACTTGCTCCCACTGATCTTCATATATATACATCGATCAACAATGATTTCTTTAAATCCAAAAGATCAACAATGATTTCTTTAAATCCAAAAGAAGTAATGGTATCATTGAACTTGAAATACCATTGGCGGGAAGCTTGTTTAAGTCCGTATATTGATTTCTTAAGTTTACACACTATGTGTTCCTTTCCTTTAATGGAAAAACCCTCAGGTTGATTCATATACACCACTTCTTCTAAATTCCCATTTAGAAAGGCAGTTTTCACATCCATTTGGTGTAACTCCAAATCATAATGAGCAGCCAAAGCCATAATAATCCTTAACGAGTCTTTTCTAGAGACTGGTGAAAAAGTCTCTTTGTAGTCAATACCACTTTTCTGAGTAAAACCTTTAGCAACAAGTCTGGCCTTATATCGTTCAATATTGCCAAGTGAGTCGCGTTTGGTCTTAAAAACCCATTTACACCCAACTCTTTTACAGTTCTTGGGCAATTCAACGAGATCCCAAACTTCATTATGTTCCATAGATTTTAACTCATCGTTCATGGCATCTAACCATTTCGTAGAATTAGCACTGTTAATGGCTTGTGAATACGAAACTGGATCTTTATCGATTCCTTCATCGAAATCTTCTTCATGTAGATAAACCAAATAATCATCAGAAATAGCAGATCTTCTTGGTCTTTGGGACCTTCTTAATTCTGTTACCTGTGGTTCATTTACAACAGATTCATTGATGTTGTCTTCATTGTGAGTTGTTTGGTCATTAGGTTGTTGTTCTTGATTATTGTTTAACTGTTCAACAATAGGAGGAGCAACAACTTTACAAGAAGTTACAGGTAAAGGGATCTCCACCCTAACTTCTTGAAGTTCCACTTTTCGTGGTTCCAAACTCCCACTGATTTCACCATTCTCAATGAATCTAGCATTTCCAGTTTCAACAATTCTTGTACTATGACTAGGACAATAAAATCTATACCCTTTAGACTTTTCTGGATAACCAATGAAAAAACCACTGGTTGTTCTTGAATCCAATTTCTTTTCATGTGGATTATAAATCCTTACTTCTGCCAAGCAACCCCAAACATGCAGGTGCCTTAAACTAGGTTTCCTACCAGTCCATAACTCAAAAGGAGTTTTAGGAACTGCCTTACTAGGAACCCTGTTTAACAAATACATGGCAGTTTTTAAGGCATACATCCACAATGAAATGGGTAAAGATGAATTGCATATCATACTCCTAACCATTTCCAATAAAGTACGATTACGCCTTTCTGCTACACCATTTTGTTGTGGTGTATCTGGCATAGTATATTGAGCACATATGCCACGCTTTTCAAGGAATTTTGCGAATGGGCCTGGACATTGTCCACTTTCATCATATTTTTCATAATATTCACCACCTCTATCAGATCTAATTATTTTTACTTTTGTGTCTAATTGCCTTTCAACCTCAGTAATAAACACCTCTAAGGTATCTACTGATTGAGATTTTTCATGCAATAAATAGACATATCCGTAACGTGAAAAATCATCAATAAAGGTGATAAAATACTTTTCTCCACCAAAAGATGGAACATCAAAAGGCCCACAAATATCGGTGTGTATTATTTCAAGGAGCTTAGTGCTTCTTGTGGCTCCCTTCTTTGTGTGTTTTGTTTGTTTTCCTTTTATACAATTCACACAAATACCATAATCAGAAAAATCCAAGTTTGGTAAAATTTCGTTCTTTACCAATCTTGTCAATCTTTCTTTGGATATATGACCCAAACGTTTATGCCACAAGTAAGCTGAATTTTCATTCACTAAACCACGTTTAGTTCCAACATTATGATGCACTGTCAAGAGAGTTTCAGCAAAAAGATTATCAAGTTTTAATTTGTACAAACCATCACATAAAATACCAGAACCAATAACACAATTTTGTTTGTACAAACTAAAACACCCATCATTAAACTTAAAGCAATATCATGTTGAAAAATTACGAGAAACAGAGGGTACAAAAAGAGTTTGATACAAATCTAAATGAGCTCCAGTGTCTAAAATCAAGCGATAAGTTCCAACAGCTTCAACTGGAGCTTTCACTCGATTTCCCATAAAGACGAACTTCTCATTTGGATTTGTGGTTTGGGTCGTAAGGAATCCCTGCATCGTATTGGAAACATGAGTGGTACAACCAGAATCAATCCACCAGGTATTATAAGGAACTTCAGTTAAATTAGATTCGAAACATACGAAAGTATTAAACTTACCATTCTTTTCGAACCATTCCTTACGTTTCAGGCAATCATTCTTGAAGTGACCATGCTTTCCGCAAAATCGACACTTGTCATTCTTGAAGTCCTTTTTGTGAATTTTGGAGGAAGAACCATTCTCCTTAAGTGGCCTTTTACCCTTCCATTTCTTATTTCCAGCCTTCTTTTCAGTTCCTTGATTACCAAGGAGATGAACGGAGTGAGTTACTCTATTCTTAAGCCTTCTTTCCTCCTGAACTAGCAAAATTTGTAGCTCATTCACATTCCATTTATCTTTCATGGTATTGTAGTTCATTTGGAAAGTGCTATAATCTGGTGGCAATGAGTTTATGATAAATTGCACCAGAAAACTCTCATCCACCGCCATCCCCAAATTCTTAAGCTTTGCTGCTACATCAGTCATTTCAGTCACATGCTCATACATGCCCCTAGAACCATCAAACTTCATGGTGGTTAAGGTGGCCATTAATGTCCCTGCCAGAGACTTATCTGCCGTTTGAGAGCGCTCTTCCACAAACTTCATGTATTCTTTAGCAATTTCAGTCTTGGGAAGAGTTGACTTGATGTTATTTGCAATACTCATTCGCATGAACATTAGGCTTAGTCTGTTCGATCTTTCCCAAGCATCATAGAAGATCTTATCCTCATCGCTACTAGCATCAGTAATAGCAGCTGGCTTCTCTGATTGAAGTGACAAATCCAGATCCAATACACCCAAATGGAATCGAATTTGCTCACACCAATCAGGGAAGTTATGTCCATTAAACAATGTAACAGACGAAGCATGCGAATGAAGAGCAACGGGAACAGGTACTGCAAAATTATATAATACTCAACATTAAAACATTTATTTGTAAACACATAAGACAGATTCAAACCAATAAATGTATATCAATGTTCTCCTTTGGGTGATACAAAGACATACAACAATAATTTGATGCTTAAAGAATCAATAATTTGGCAATCACATGCATACTCTACTCAGAAATATTTAACATCTTTGGATATAAAATACAACTAATATAGTATACTAGATGCCAACAATTATGTTCATTAATTATATGAACAACTAATCCACCTTTGGGTGATTAAAACGTCCTATAATAATGAACTAAAATTATCCTTAATCATTTACAAGCATCAATATAAGTGAGTAACCTTAACAATTTTATAACACAATTTCTTTCAAACTTCTATATTGGCCACTTTGGTAACTAACAATATATAGTTTAAATTGTCAAAGTTTTCTCATAATGTTCATATAAACATCATATTGAACTATTTTCTTTCAATTGTGTTTCACATTGATGAATTGTAAACAATAGTAAATAACTTGTTTGCATCCTTTCATTGTAAACATCATAAGTAGTATAATACAACATACCCAAATGAACCAACATGGAGTAGCCTAGTGGTAAGAGTTTTGGGTGTGAAGTGAGAGGTCCATGGTTCAAATCCCCTTATAAATGTATCTTGACAGGGGCCTTGGGGCCTTGGGGGTTCTTGGGGTTGATTAAAAATAAATCCGAATGTATATATATTTTATTTTTTGTTTCGGTTACTGGTAATAACTTTCAAAACAAAATAGGTGACAGTAACATGTATATATAATATCAAAAGATTTATTTGACAGTAACATGTATATCATTAATTCATAAAGTTGACAGTAACAACATATGTTTACAAATAATTTAAATTGCCAAATCATAGCACTTAAACATTAATTCAATTTTCCTTTTATTTCTTTTACAGAATCTGAACAACGAATATTAGTCTATACATGTAATCTAAATAAACCTAATCTTAACAATCATATGTTAATTGTAGATATTAGCAGCGGATTAAATTTCTCAGTTTTAATATTAAGTTCATAATAATCTTAATTGGAGAATCATGAGTTCTTGAACTTGGCTCTGATACCAAATGTAAACATAATCATAATTCCTCTATAATTAATTAGAAGACATGGATCGTAGAACTTCATGACAATCACAAATATAAGATGTTTGAGACCATACCTTGAGCCATGCTATGAACCCTTTAGAGAATTGAGACCTTGGAGAAGATTGCTTTCTCTCTCTAATCTTTCTTTAAAACCAAGCCCTTTTGAATTTCGAAGTTAATTGATGGTGTAGAAAAATTATGTGCTTAGGTTTCTTTATAGAAAGAGAGAGGAGCAACTATCCGGTAGTTAATAAAACTACCCACCCACACATGTTCCATCAACATGATTAAAAACATGGGTGTTAGTTAATTAACTACATGGTCATATTAAGTACTTTTCCATAACCAATAATCCTCATAATAGTATTAATATTATTTAAACCTTATACTCAATTTAATATATGACACATAGGCCATATATTTCTTACATCTTTATCCTTGATTTTTTCATAACGTGCAATAAATTGACCAAATCTTGTAGTTTCATCTGCTACCATATCAACTTCTGGTGTTGGTGCTTCCCTCACTTCTTGAATTGGTGCATAAAGATCACGTTCATCCTCGATTATCATATTGTGCATAATAATGCATGCAGTCATTATGTCATGTAATACATGTTTTTTCCAAAAACGTGCTGATCCTGCCACGATTGCAAATCGTGATTGGAGAACTCCGAACGCACGTTCTACATCTTTTCTACATGCTTCCTGTTTCATGGCAAAATATTTTTTCTTCCTACCTTGTGGCTGTTGGATTGTTTGTACAATAGTAGCCCATTTCGGATATATACCATCAGCTAAATAATAACCCATATTATACTATTTTCCTTGAATAACATAGTGAGCGGGAGGAGCAATACCTTGAGCTAGGTTAGAGAAAAGATTAGATGGCTCCAGCACATTGATATCATTATTGGTGCCTGGCATACCAAAATATGCGTGCCATATCCAAAGATCATAATCTGCCACAGCTTCGAGGATAATAGTTGGTGACCCACTACGTCCTGTGTATTGACCAGACCATGTTGTTGGACAATTTTTCCATTTCCAATGCATACAATCAAGACTTCCTAACATTCCTGGAAAACCACGTTTTTTTCCAATATAGAGTAGCCTAGCAATATCGTTAGCGTTAGGTGTTCGTAGATACCGCTCTGCGAATATCTCCACCATAGCACGACAAAATCTTTTCATACTTTCAATTGCTGTTGACTCACCTATTTTAACGTATTCGTCCGTAGCATCAGCTGGTAGACCGTATGCCAACATGCGAAAAACAGCTGTTACTTTCTGTAACGGTGATAATCCCATTCTACCAAGTCCATCACTTCGTTGTTGGAAGTAATAGTCATGATCTTTCACTGCATCAACAATACGAAGGAACAAACTTCTTGACATCCGATATCGACGACGAAACATATCTTCTCCAAAACGTGGATTATCGGCAAAGTAATCTATGACCAAATTCTGATGCGCATTTTCTCGATCGCGGTTGATCACTGCATGACCGGGAATCGAGCCACCATGGATCGGTTAGTAGTTGTGTTGACGTAAATTGTTAACGAGGATCATGTTGTTGATGTACTCACAAATTACTTCTTCGGTTTCATCAATCTCTGCAATGATATTGGACAGAAGATTATCATCATCCGAAGATGAAGATGATGATAAGTATGATGGACCTCCAACATCGAAATTCATTTTTGAAACTCACAAATTACTTCTTCGGTTTCATCAATCTCTGCAATGATATTGGACAGAAGATTATCATCATCCGAAGATGAAGATGATGATAAGTATGATGGACCTCCAACATCGAAATTCATTTTTGAAGTAAGAAAAGAATGACTGAAGTATGCAGAAATGGAGAATAATAATTTTAACACAACAACGAGTAATTGTGTGGATGTACCTAATCTAGTATGCTATTTATAAAACTTTGCTTAGCTGTATACATTGAACAATGTGTAAAGTTGAGCTGATTTTAGGAAATGCTTTCCAGCTGTTATCAATTTGTCACAAAATTCAAATTTGCTTTTAGCTGTATACGTTGGACAATGTGTAAAGCTGACCTGATTTCAAAAATTGATTCCCACTCGTACAAAGCTTTCACACAATTCAAGGAGAGCTGAGCTGTGTATACGTTGGACAATGTGTAAAGCTGACCTGATTTCAAAAATTGATTCCCACTCGTACAATAGTATTTTACACAATGCTGACCTGATTTCAAATTTTGATTCCCACCGACAACGTTGGATAATGTGTAAAGCTGACCTGATTTCAAATTTTGATTCCCACCGACAATGTTGGATAATGTGTAAAGCTGACCTGATTTCAAATTTTGATTCCCACCGACAATGTTGGATAATGTGTAAAAGATTTCAAAAATTGATTCCCACTCGTACAAAGCTTTCACACGATTCAAGGAGAGCTGAGCTGTGTATACGTTGGACAATGTGTAAAGCTGACCTGATTTTAAAAATTGATTCCCACTCGTACAAAGCTTTCACACAATTCAAGGAGAGCTGAGCTGTGTATACGTTGGACAATGTGTAAAGCTGACAGATTTCCAAAAATTGATTCCCACTCGTACAAAGCTTTCACACAATTCAAGGAGAGCTGAGCTGTGTATACGTTGGACAATGTGTAAAGCTGACCTGATTTCAAAAATTGATTCCCACCGACAACGTTGGATAATGTGTAAAGCTGATCAGTTTGTACAAAATGATTCAATTTCAAATGTTGACCACCGACAAATTCAAACCAACCGCAAATTCAAATTCAAATTCAAATTCAAATTCAAACAAAAAAAACAAATTTGGATTGGCTATAAATAACATTCACGAATTCTACTTCAAACCACCCAATTCGAAGTATTTCTGATCTCCAAACCAACCACTTTTTACAAAAAAATGTCTGTTCGATCAACTGGATACACGGTTACTGAAGATGTGCTCCTTTGTCAAGTATTCTTGGATATTTCTCAAGACCCTATTATCGGTAGAAACCAGTCTCGAGATGCATTTTGGTCTCGTGTGGAGGACAAATACAATGAACTTCGAGATCAGCATTTTGAGATGCGTGTGAGCCGACGTTCTCGAATGGAAATCATAAGTAATGAAGTAAGGAAATTGAATGCGTGCTTGAGACAAGTAGAGAATCTGAATCCAAGTGGTGCTTCAGATGAAGATATTGTAAGTATTCTATTAATTATCGTCTGAATTTTATTATTATTGTTGAAATACATAACTTGATGTTCACTATAATTTGCAGTTAGTTCGAGCAAAGATGTTATTTATGCAAGAACCAAAGTACAAAAAAGGTTTCAAATTTGATAATGTATAGAATATGGTTAAAAATTTTGAAAAATTCAAAGATGATGTCCCCACAGCAAGACAAGTTGGTCGAAGACAATCCCAAAGTGTGAACTTCGACTCGTCACAATCAGATAATCCCACTCCGGAATCTCCTATATCAACATCTCCTGGACTATCATCATTTACTCCATCTGAACGACCTATTGGGGTAAAAAAAGCTAAATTGAAAAGGAAAAATGATGATCATGAGTCAAGTGTAGTGGACTCCATCGAGACCTCCAACAATCGACTTATAGACAGGTTAGACAAGGCGAGCTTGGACAGGCAAGAAGCATTTGATATCGAACGAGAAAAGATAGCCATGAAAAAAGATAGAGATGAATGGAAAATTATAATGAAAGATTTGAATTCCATTGCTGATCCAAACGTGCGTGAGTACGTTCGAGCTCAACAGATTAAAATAATACAAAAAAGAAATCAACAAGAACAAGGGTCTGCTTCTAATTTTGGCAATTATTTCAATGATATTGGACACTCTGGCCCCGATCTACCAGATTATTGAGAGTTGCTTGTCCATCTTAAGTAACGTCACCATGTTTAGTTTGTATTTTATGTTTTATTTTAATGAAGTTTTATATTATGTGTGTCAGTTTTTATATGTTATGTATTTCAGATATGTAATTTATATTTGAATTATGTATTATGATTGCTCTTTAATGAAGTTTTATATTATGTATGTCTAGATTTTAATATTATAATTAATAATAATGTCTGTTAAATTTTAGCATTTTTTTAATTTAAAAAAACCATAATTTATTTTGTCCACATTATACAATTGGGGTGAAATTATAAAATTTAAATATTATTAGGGTTGTTTTATATATTTAATGAAACAATTGGGGACAAATTGTAAATATATAAAAGTATGAGGTTTAAAAAAAATTGAAAAATAAAAAAATAAAAAAAAAACAGTAATGGGGGATGAACAGTGCGACGCCAAATATAGCGTCGCGCTGTTCATCCCCGTCAAAATGCGGCAACAAATGCCGCTCGATTGGAGCTCCCACGCAGCGGCATTTTCACTTTTCGCCTCAAAATGCCGCTGCGTTGGAGATGGTCTAAGTCAATCTTTGGTCTTGTTGAGAGTAAAAGTCTTCTAATTCTAGTATTGTACGAAACTTAGAATCGAGCATGTGCGATGTCCATGCGATTTAGGCCCGTGCCAGCGAACCGGGCGTGCGAGCTCTTTTCGCAGGCGAATTTCCTGTGAGCCTATAGAGGTATTTTTTACCGTCTACATGACCCTAGGGTTTCGAGCGTCGAACTTTGACTTTTTGGTCGCAACGCGTTGACTGGCGTTAACCTAGGGTTACGCGTTGACCGGCGTTGACCCTAGGGTTTCGAATGTCGAATGTTGACTTTTTGGTCGCAACGTGTTGACTGGCGTTGACCTAGGGTTACGCGTTGACCGGCGTTGACCCTAGGGTTTCGAACGTCGAACGTTGACACAGTTTATACTCATACGTTTTCTGGAGTATACACAGTTTTAGCTCTTAAGGTATTGGAGCATAGCGGTCCCAAGTATCAGGGTTGCAGGACCAACTGTTAAAGCTGATTCATCTGCATTTTTGGATCTTATTTTAATTTTGTCGGATAATCGAGCCACAAGACCAACTAGCAGATCTGATGCATCAATGACTCGCACTTATAGAATTTTTGGCAAATCCTCAGCCCTCAACGGATTTGACGTGCTCTTACCGATTATCGTTTGAATCGGGCTCACATGCGGATTGTTTTAAGCCCGTTCCGCATGTGACGTTGTGCTAAAGGAATGAACTCCCTTAGACTTGATGCTACAACTTTGAATACGTAGACTTACCATTATTACGGGAATAGACTACCCGACAACGCGTGTTAGGCGCTGACTTATCCTTACTTAGGATTCAGGATAAAAATCCCCAGACTCGGATTCTGGTGTCTTCTTCAATCGGTAAAAGACTAAACCGGCAATGTATGTTAGACATAGACTTTGGGATTTTTGGCAAACCCCCAGCCTTCAACGGGTTTGACGTGCCTTTACCGATTACCGTTTGAATCGGGCTAGCATGTGAATTATTAAAACCCGTTTCACATGTAACGTTGTGCTAAGAGAAGACGCGTGTTAGGCGCTGACTTACCCCTCCTTAGGCTTCGGGATAAAATGCCCCAGAATCAAACTCTGGTGTCTTCTTCATACGGAAAAAGACTAAACCGGCGACGCGTGTTAGGCGCAGACTTATCCCTGCTTAGGATTCGGGATAAACTTCCTATGATGAATCCTAAATTCTTGGAAAAGGGTTGGTGTTAGGATTCAGGATGAAATTCCCCATGCGTGTAAGGCATGGATTTTGGTGTTATTAATAACAACCTGCCACAATGTTGAATATGTGGACGGATGTTCTTTTCAACGGTTAAGAACTAACCGGCAGCGCGGGTTAGGCGCAGACTTATCACTGCTTAGGTTTCAGGATAGAATACCCCAGAATCGAACTCTGGTGTCTTCTTCTTCGGAGAAAGACTAAACCGGCAATGCGTGTTAGGCATTGACTTATCCCTACTTAGGATTCGGGATAAAATTCCCTGTACCTGTGAGGCACAGATTTTGGGATTTGAAAAAGGTGGTGTCTTCTCTTGGGGCAAAGACGAACCCGAAATGGGAGAGGAAGAATTTTATATTCTATCTCCCGACACTGAAGAAGAAGAATTTTATATTCTATCTTCAACTGGAAAGGAGACTCGAGGTGGGATCTCCACCTCCAGAATCCGGAAAGGTGAAACTGAGAGTGGGATCTCCACTCCGAGAATCGAAAAGATTCGGATAACCCTAACTGTCGGAAGGTTTGATTACCGAACTAAAGATGAATTTCTCGTTTATCGAGAGTGAATTGTGGTTTTGGTCCTAACTGTAGGAAGGTTTGACCAAGCAGGAGTTTGAGATGACCCTAACTGTAGGAAGGTTTGATCACTCGATTTGAAAGTGGACCTCTCGTTCATTGGAGGAATCGAGAGGGGATTTTGACTGTGGTCCTAACTGTAAGAAGGTTTGACCAATTGGGAGGTTTGAGACGATCCTAACTGTAGGAAGGTTTGATCGCTCGATTTGTGGACCTCTCGTTCATTGGGGGAATCGAGAGGGGGAGAGTGTTGAGTGCACAGACGCGGTGAGAATTTGAATGGGAGTTTCTTATTCATCATCTTGCTGTGGTGACCGGATTATCCCTAAGAATACACTATATGGATTTCTTTTGGGAACTTCCCGTTACATGAATCATCCACCCCCAGCTTCCTTTGCAAAACTGGGTATGGTATTGTACTCAGTTGGGTGTCCGGGCTATCCTTAAGAATATCAAGCATGGTATTCTCCAGGAACTTCCCGTGAAAGAAAGGAAACAGTTTAGACTCATATACCTGTTGGAGTATGTAAGGAAGCAGTTTAACCTCATGCACTTGTTGGAGGATTGAGAAACAGTTTATACTCGTATACTCTTTGGAGTCTTGCCGTTGAGTCTTTACTTAATTGAGCGATATAACGCCGGCTTCAACCAAGGTCTGAATGCTATTCTTGAGAGCAAAGCAATCCTTGGTGGGATGAACGACCCTCCTGTGGTATGCACAGTACTTTGGGTCCGTAGTGTTGTCAGCTTCCTCCTGATTTGTGATAGGTGGTAGCTTGATCTTGTTGCTTTCAAGGAGGGATCCGAAGATGGCTGGAACGTCTTCGTCCTTGAAGGAATACTCTCTTTGGAGTCTCGGACCCGAAGTCTTTTGCTGCCTTCGGGATTGCTGTTGTGACGTTTGATTAGCACCATCAGCAGCTACAGGTGCCTTGCCCTTACCACGAGAGGCGAAGTTTGAGTCCAGAGGATTGTTCACCGCGCACCTTCAAGTCTTTCCAAGTGTCAGACGGTGCTGTTTCCATTGCTTCCAACACATCCAGTGCAAGGTTGTTGTGGCAAGTCTGGAGGATGAGGAAGAGAGGTACTCTTCAAACTTTTGTTGATCGAACTCGTATTCGATCTCTTCGTTCACCCGGATCTTGAAGGCCGGTTGCGTCACGACAGCTTCGGCAGCGAAGCTGTTGGCTCCCACTGTGGTCGCCAGTTTGTTTGCGGAGAAAATTATTGTTTTCATTGCTATCGAATCTATTACAACTTTAGTCGTTACAATAAACTCGAATGAAATAAAAAGTCGATCTTTTTATAAGATCTCCTTACACAATGAAAATAAAAAAAAGTTTACAACTTTATCAAACAAACGCAGAGATCGTTCTTCGGTCTTCTGCTTGCGTGGGTGTCTTTGCCTGTGCCGGGGTTTATCCGTGGACCACCGTCGATCAGATCTGATTGCTGAAAAATTGGGCAGAGCTTCGTCGATCCGCGAGGAGATCTAGAAACTTGAAGCGCCTATCTCAGGTAAAGCGAGATATTTGCTCTTCTTAGTATTATCGCAAAGGGACAATACTAAGGATCGGGTACGGGTGATGTAGATCTGACGAAGAACTCCCTTGCGTTGAAGAACTAGATCCGATCTCTCCTCCTCCTCCTCTCTTGAAATCTGTGCACTTTAAGTCTTCAATCCGGCAGGGCTTCGCCGAGGCACGATAATTCCAGATCTTGAAAAATGAGGCCTAATGCTTGTATTTATAGGCTTGAGGGGATAACGGAGCGGTTAAAACTGATCGAAAATCGTCGAAAACACGTCCCAAGTGCGAGACAGCTCGGGGTGTCTCGCACCTGTGCGAGACAGTCTGTCCCCTCTTCAGTATTTTGGTCATAACTTCCTCATATGACATCCAAATTATCTGATTCCGGATTTGATATCTGATTCCGGATTTGATGGAAAGCTGACAAAAATATCTACAACTTTTCTATTTTGAGTTTCTTCAGATTCAAAACGGATCATGGTCAAAAAAGCCCCACAAGTTCCGAGACACCTTAGGGTGTCTCGGCCAAGTCAAGACACCCCAAGGGTGTCTTGGCGCTAGTTTAGTCATAAATTTCTCATATGACCTCCAAATGATCTGATTCCGGATTTGATGGAAAGATGACAAAAATATATACAACTTTTCTATTTTGAGTTTCTTCAGATTCAAAACGGATCATGGTCAAAAAAGCTCCACAAGTTCCGAGACACCTTAGGGTGTCTCGGCCAAGTCAAGACACCCCAAGGGTGTCTCGGCGCTATTTTTGTCATAACTTCCTCATATGACCTCCAAATGATCTGATTCCGGATTTTTTGGAAAGCTGACAAACATATCTACAACTTTCCTATTTTGAGTTTCTTCAGATTCAAAACGAATCATGGTCAAAAAAGCTCCAAAAGTTCCGAGATATCTTAGGGTGTCTCGGCCAAGTCAAGACACCCCAAGGGTGTCTCGGTGCTATTTTAGTCATAACTTCCTCAAAGTCAAGACACCCCAAGGGTGTCTCGGTGCTATTTTAGTCATAACTTCCTCATATGACCTCCAAATGACCTGATTCCAGATGGGTTGGAAAGCTGTAGTCATAACTTCCTCATATGACCTCCAAATGACCTGATTCCAGATGGGTTGGAAAGCTGACAAAAATATATACAACTTTCCTGTTTTGAGTTTCTTCATATTCAAAACGAATAGTGGTCAAAACATCTCCACAATGTCCGAGACACCTCGGGTGTCCCAGTTCAGCCTGAGACGTTCCGTTATGCCCGTTTGTTCGTTTTCACCGTAACTTCTTCATCCGAACTCGGATTTGAACGATTCAAAGTGCGTTGGGAAGCTGACGAGGTGTTCTATAAGCTCCAATGATTAGATCATCTGTTGAATGCATGAGACATGAAGGGCGTTGTTCCTTTTGTAAACATCGCGGGGTTCTCGATTAGTCCGTGCCTTCGTTATCCCGAAATTCTGTCAGCTCACGTAGTTCATCGGTTTACTTCAATCGTTCACCGACGTCAGTCGAACTCCTGTGAACCAGATAGTGACGTTCATTGTCGTTCCTTAACACTGAGCTGTTCGTGGAGACCTATAGGTAATTTTCGATGCCTACAGGGGGTAATAATGTACCATTGATTGAGTGAAAGTTTGTGACAAACACATGTAACTATTTCATTTGTTGGATGTTAGATGTTTACTAGCTATTTGTAAATGATAAAATGTGCATTTGTAATTTCTTGGTGATCTTTTTTCTTTAGCATATTAAATGGAATCTGAAAAGAAAGGCTCTTATATGTGTCACAATTAATACCAATAAGTCACACGAACAGGTAATATGTCACATTTAAGTAGTAAATGTCACAACAAAACATCAAAAGTAACATGTAACAGACAACAACACAAAAGAGTTTGAATTCTGCCAAGAGAAGTTAATCTTGGATAGGTTCAGTGCACGTGGGTCAGTTATGTCCTTCAGCGATACTTTAAGAGTGCTTCAATTCATGCAATTTTGTTAAAGAATTTTTTTCTGCTTCAGGATATAGATAGATATTCGATTTTGTTGTCATCTCGCAGTGGGTATTCATCATTTCCATTTGTGATATGATGGATCACATTCGTGTGCAAAATATCACATAACAGCAGTATATGTCACATAAAATACCAAGATGTCACATACCAGTAGTACATGTCACACAAAATACCAAAATGTCACATAATAACAACATATGTCACACAGAACACTAAAATATCACATAACGGCAACATATGTCACATAACAACCATAATTTTGCGCTTTGAAATAATATAGTAATAAAACTTTTTCACACTTCGATCTAAATAAATTTAGATCAATACTTAGTACCCAAACATAGATAAACATGCCAAAAATAAACCAAAGCAAATCCAATTATTCAAACACCTCTAAAATATTTGTAGGACAATCCACTTTTAGACCTTCCCCTTTTCCCAGTAGCAGAAATAGAAGAAGAAGAATCAACACCAAGTTTTAATTTCGAATCACCATATTATAGTTACATATGTTTATATAATACTTCCACTCAATCAATGGTACATTATTACCCCCAAAGTACAAAAGATATTCTGGGTCGCCAATATCTAACTTTAATTACAACTTCTTCCATTCACCATATTCGCATATGATTTGAGCAGCAAGTCCTGCTCCTAACATCTCAGACTCCCTTTGCAAGGCTTCAATATTCATTGTCTCCCTTCCTTCTAGGATTGCCTTGATAAAAAAAATATGCATGTATGTGACAATCATATCTGTAAAAATATCACATAACACTTAAACTACATCATATATAACTGGTAATGAGAATATATCACACAGAATGTAAAAATATCACATAACAACAACATATGTCACACAGAATACTAAAATATCACATAACAACAGCATATGTCATACAAAATAACAAAATGTCACAAAAAATAGCATATGTCACACAGAATACCAAAATATCACATAACAACAACATAAGTCACTCAGAATACTAAAATGTCACATAACAGCAGAATATATCACTCAAAATATCACATAACAGCAGCATAAGTCACATAGAATACCAAATATCACATATAGGACACAAACGTAAAAGGGGATTATCTCAAATTTTTATTGATCTATAACTCGTTACACAAAACCAACCTCATGCATTGTTTACAAACACAGAAATCTACATGTTCTTATTATCATCATATCAAGAAATCAACTCAAAGGGTTCATCTTTCTTCTTATTATTATCATCATCTTTCTTCTTCTTATTATCACCATCTCATGTCCTTCGTAGAACGGTATCCTCCCCGCCACGTGTGGGATCACGGCGAGGCTGAGATTGAGCATGCTATGGAACTGACCCGAAGGCTGTCGGATGCCGAGAGCACGCCATGCTTCTTCTACAACATTAGCCACTATTTCCTCTAGCACGTAACTATGAATTACTCTTGTTTAATTACTCAAGCCACAAATCCCTTTCTGTTAGTGAACAAGCTCCCTAACCCAAGCCTTCTTAGCTCAACTATCAACAAGAAATCAATCAAGTAATGCTGAAATAGACGATACAATCGCAAACAATAAATATCAAAGAGAGGATGCATAATAAGTCTCTTAAATTTTTAACTGTTCAAATAATAATCCACCACACACCCAATTCTTCAACCAATCTAAATCCTCTAGTTTCAGTGATCTAATCTTCCAACAAGCCCAACTCCCATATTCTACAGTTTCAGTGATCTAATCTTCCAACAAGCCCAAATCCCAAAATTCTCCATCAAACCCTAGGTTTTAACAAAAATCTCAGAAATTGGAAGATTGGAAGTTAAAAATTGGATCTTTGGTTAGGGTTTCCGCTGTTCAGTGACCAGAGTGAGGATCAGAGTGGTTGATGCGGTTGTAGGCGGCCTCACCGCCGAGGTAGATGCCGAAGGTGACGAGGGCGATGCCGAGGCTGGGCGTCATGTGACGGAGGTTGCTAGTGAGCGATGGGTGCTTCATCCACTCGGTCGACGCGGGTGCGGAGGGCAGAGGAAGAGGACGAGGAGACGGTGGCGTAGGAGTGGAGGCTACGGCGTCGGTGGTGGTGGGGGAGGGGGAGGTCTTGGGCCAGATTGAGGATGAAAGGAATGAGTTTTAAATTGGGAAGAAGGGTAATTTGGGAATTGGTTTTCTTAGGCAGTGGGTTTGGGGTGTACAAGCATAAAAACTTGGGTCAATGTGCCTCCAAGTGGTTGACTCTAGTTGGGGGTTGGGGATGCATGGCCCAATTAAATATGGTTGCCCCAAGCAATTTTCCCTTCTTTTAAATAAAGTTCCTCTCTGCTTATAGGAAACATTTTCTTGTATATATCACATTGTAATTTTTATTTCTATCTGTTTTATTATTTTTTTTCTGTTCCAACATAAACCATTCTTGCAAATGTAAACAATTGTCTACTGATTATCATTAACTGGTATATTATGGGAAATTAACTTTCAGATGTGATATTTCTATCAGCTCAACTCCTAAAAAGACAGATAACTCTACATACATGGTCTGTTAAGCATAAACCAAATCAACTAATGTTCTAAAGTTTATCAGTAGAGGAGATATTAGTCTAGGATATGACAGCTCTTGCTGGCGATGAACTAAGTATTGTTTGGTTTTGTTTTAATTGCATTTGCACAGTCATACAATGATACAGTGGTAAATGGGCTTTGCAACAAGAAACCTTTTGTGTATAATTGTATGCAGAGCTGAGTGGTGAATTGGAAGTTTGAACTTTGGATTGCGCTTGTGCTAAAACACAATCACATCACGAATATATTTGTATGTGGTTGATGTAGATAATGGCTAGGGTTGGACGGTGTAATAGTAATAAGTAATAACACAACCTAGATCTATATACTTATACTTACTACTTACAAGTATTAATCCCGTGCTGGCATGGATTATTTTGATTTCTTTGATTTATACATTCTTCAAATATATAATAAGAGATGATTGATTATATTTCTTTATAGATTATAACTTACCGATCATCTTTAAGGAATAGATTAAATGCTTATGAAGGAAGAGACAACGAGTACCTCTTTTTGCTATGAAATGAGAGGAAGAAGTGAATAGAGTTTTCTAAGGTATTAGATAAATTACAATCTTAAGTTTAAAATTCAAAATTAGATAGCTTAATTACCATCGATCCACTTTACAAATCTAATAAAAATTTACAATTTTAAAAACTAAAAGATGACTGAGATTTCAATGTCCCTAGATTTCAATCAATGTTCACGTTTGATTCGTCCAGGATTAATTGCAGCACGAATGAGATAAAACTTTCCTTTAATCCCCAAAATGAGTAAGACGAAGTTTCATCATCCCCTAGTATAACGACATAGGACTTCCCATATACATTATACCCACTCACCTCATACATTTCCTAGACAACGATACATTATAGTATTATAATATAATATGTTGAACTAGAGTGCCATTTGTAATTCTAGAATTTTTTTGAGGTGATGCTTGTAAAGTTTTGAGGGTCGTTTGTAATTTTTGAAACGTTCAAGGGGTTGGTCTTAAAGTTTTCAGGGGTATGTGTTGTAAATTTTGTAGGATTATTTATAATTTATAAAACTTTTATGGGACTTTTTGTAAATTCTTTGAGGGTATTTGTTTATATAATTCAAGGGGTTTCTAATGCTTTAAAATTAATATGTTAAACTTTCAAGGGGGGTATGTGTTGTAAATTCTTTTGAGGGTATTTGTTTATATAATATGTTAAACTTTTATGGGACTTTTTGAAACATTCAAGGGGTTGTTTATATAATTATTAGGTAGTGGTTTCTAATGCTTTAAAATTTTCAGCACATTATTAATTTATCAACTTTTATAGAGCAAGTTGTAAAATTTTAAATGGCTATTTGTAAATTTTTTTTTTAAAATGTAATTTTCAAAATTTTCAAGGGCCTGATTTGAAAATTTTAAGGGTTTGTTTATAAAACTTTAGGGAGCTATTTCTAATTTTTGAATTTTTAGAGGATTGTTCATATTTTTTGGATTTTCTAGGGATTTTTTTTATAATTTATGGATTTTAAAGTGGCAGACTATATTTAATTTTCAGATTTCTCAGTGGTTTATTTGTAATGTTTGAATATGAAAGGGTTTGTTGCAACTTTCATGTGAATGTTTATAAATTTTAGATTTTTTGTGCGGTTTTTGTAATTTATGAAACTTTTAAGGGGTCATTTGTGAATTTTTTAGGAAGTTGTTTGTAATATTTAAAAACTTTGACAGAGGATTTGTACCTAATTCAGTGCACCAAAAAAAAGAAAGAAGAAGAAGAGGGAACATTGTTTGCTTTAAATTTGAGTTTTGAGTTCATTTTTTGTACTGCACATTGTTGTAGATTGGTTCTATGAAAGAAATGGGATGACGGCTTGAGATTGTAACTTCCTGATGTATTTTTGTTTGATGGATTGAAATCCTTTGTAAGGATGATTTTGATCTAATTAGAGTTCAATTTGGGAGTGTTGTTATGTTTCTTAGTTATTCAATGTTAAATGGGAAAATGATGGATTTTTGGAACATATATGTATCACAGTTAACCATAAATGTGACAAATAAGCATATCATGTGATATTTAGTGTTATATGTGACAATTCAATCTTACATGTGTGTTCTACCTTATATGTGATATTTAGATCTGATTTGTGATATTTGGGTATTGTATGTGATATTTAGGTGTTTCTTGTGATATTTGGGTGTTGTTTGTGATATTTGTTGTTTATACGTGACATTTGAGTGTTGTATGTGATATTTGGGTGTTGCTTATGACATTTGTTGTTTATACGTGATATTTAGGTATTGTATGTGATATTTGGGTATTGTATGTGATATTTGGGTGTTGCTTGTGATATTTGTTATTTATACGTGATATTTTGGTGTTGTATGTGATATTTGGGTGTTGCTTACATTAGAAAGGCTGCAAATAAAAGTTACAAAAAATGAAAGTGACCAAAAAAAATTTACATAAATCAGAAAATTCTCATAAAATTTCACAGTCATCGGATGACTGTGAGCTCACAGTCTTTCTAATGTAAGCTCACAGTCATCGGATCATATCGATGAACCTTATGAGACGATCCCAATCGAGGAATCAGAGAGGAGTAAACAGTATATGTCATAAGCAACACCCAAATATCATATACAACAAACATAAGTCACATCTAATAGAGTCATTCCACAGGAGACGAGTGAATGTCACACATGAGACGAGTCACTTGCTATTGTCGTTTGGGATCCTCTCTGATTCCTCGATTGGGATCATCTCATAAGGTTCATCGATATGATCCGATGATTGTGAGCTTACATTAAAAAGACTGTGAGCTCACAGTCATCCGATGACTGTGAAATTTTATGAGAATTTTCTGATTTATAATACCAAGTTGTAAAATTTTTTTGTCACTTTTATTTTTGGTAACTTTCATTTGCAGTCTTTCTAATGTAAGCAACACCTAAATATCACATACAACACCCAAATATCACATACAACACC
>NC_033800.1:7444358-7444973 GCF_001876935.1 Asparagus officinalis | reverse complement strand
TCTGTCCAATTGTTGGACTCTGGACCTGTCTTGGGCGCTCGGACTCCTGTGGTCCACCAGAGATACCCAGCGAAGGACCAGGAGAAGGAACTCGAACCACGGGAGCCTCAGACTCGTCTAAACCGACGTTAAAGCTCTCGGAGTCCTCCACTGGGTCCTCTGAAAACAGCTCCCTAGCAGTTTGATGACCCCTTCGCCTTGAAGAACGGAGAACCCCCCTGAGAGGACGATCGCGCTCCGCCAGACATGAGCTCTGGAACCAGAAACCAGCAGGGTTAGCACTGGCGCCCCGATACCAGCGGCAGTACATGAGCGTATGGTGCAAATCACGATCCTTCGCGGGTAGTTCGAAACGAGCCTGGGTTCCACCAGCATGGGTCCAGAACCATCCCCGAGCTCCGTCCACCAGTCCACCTTCGAAGTGCAGGCGGGGATTGACATTGCCCACGTATAATTGATCGTACCCGAACTGGCGGGCAAACATGCAAGGAATATACGACTCGAGGTAACACACAGAACCTGTGCGGAGGATATGATACCCCGGCCGAATGTGATACGGGTGTATCTTCTCTTCGGGAGCTTAGCGATCCTCATGGGAGCTTGAGGATAGATGAT
>NC_033800.1:7427522-7443358 GCF_001876935.1 Asparagus officinalis | reverse complement strand
GACTTATCCCTGCTTAGGATTCAGGATAAACTTCCTAGGATGAATCCTAAATTGACAAATTTTGGAAAAAGAATTGGTGCGGGAAAGGGAGAATTTTATATTCTATTTCCCGGTCTTCTTTTAGGGTGAAGGCGAACCCGAAAACAAGGAAGGAAGAATTTTATATTCTGTTCCTTGATCCTGGAAAGGAAGAATTTTATATTCTATTTCCAGTGCAGAAGAAACTAGAAGTGGGATCTCCACTCCGAGAATCTGGAAAATTTAGATAAACTTGCCTTTTATAGGATGAGTTATCTAAACTGAAAATGGGTTCTTCGTTTATCGAAGTGGAATTTTCAACTCCGGTTATAACCATGAACAAGGTTTAACCAAAGAGAAAAAGGGAAGGAGTTCTTTCGTTTATCGAAAAGGGACTCCGAACTGAAAGTGGACCTCTTGCTCATGGAGAGAATCAAGAGGACCAGAAAAACATTTTTAGTGGACTCACTGTCAATTGAAATTGATCAGTGAGGGATTTTGGTGGTGACAATGATTTTGGGTTATCCTCTAGAATATTAAGTGTAATATTCTTCAAGGAACTTCCCGGTAAACGAGTTATCCTGAATGTACTAGGGATAGTACTTTTTCAGGAACTTCCCATTTATTGGCATTAATTGCCTGGCGCCCTCTTGAGTAATCAGGCGATATGCGCCGTTTGAATAGACTGTGTCTATTACAAACGGTCCTTCCCATTTGGGTTCGAATTTACCTTTCTTCTTGGAAGTGAGGATTATTGGTCGGCGAGCAGCGAGAACCAGATCTCCTTCCTTGAAGCTTCTCTGTCGGACTCTTTTGTTAAAAGCCCTTGACATCCTGGCTTGGTAAAACTCGATGTGTTGTTGAGCCTCCAAACGCTTTTCATCCAGCCTCTCGAGCTCTTCGAGACGCTTCTGATGTTGTTCCTCCGTCGTCATCTCCGTTGCGAGGGCGATCCGAAGGGACGGAATCTGAATTTCCAGCGGTAGCACAGCTTCACATCCGTATACCAGCGAATACGGGGTAGCTCCCGTAGGCGTGCGTATGGTGGTGCGATAAGCCCAGAGTGCTTCACCGAGTTTATCGTCCCAGTCTCGTTTATTGGTCTTCACGAGCTTTGACAAGATCTTGATGATCGTCTTGTTAAACGCCTCCGCTAATCCATTCGCGGCGGGGTAGTAAGCTGTCGACGAAACATCTTCGATTTTGAACTTGTCGCAGAATCTGACGAAGGCATTGCTTATGAACTGTGGACCGTTGTCATGAATGATCCTTCTTGGCACGCCGTGTCGGTAAATGACATGATGCTTGATGAAATTGATGACGTTGTTCGTCTTCACTTCTCTAAGCGGAATCGCTTCAGCCCACTTTGAGAAATAATCTGTGATCGCGAGGATGAACCGATCACCTTTGACTGAAGGGGGAAAAATAGGACCGACTATGTCCATGCCCCAAGTCTCGAACGGCCAAGACGTGGTTGACGTGTGCAACTGCTCTGGCGGTTGATGCATATAATTCGCATGTATCTGGCAAGCGTGGCATTCTCGTGCGTATTCGATTGCGTCACGAACCATCGTTGGCCAGAAATATCCCATCCTCCTGATGCGATCATACAGTTTAGGACCGGGCTGATGCGCACCACATTCTCCTTCGTGTGCTTCCTTAAGAACTTCCTTTGCTTCTCTGTTCGAAAGGCATCGGAGTAAAAGACCGTCGTACCCTCTACGGTATAATGTATGGGTTTCAGTATTATAGAAGAATCTTGGAGCTCTTCGGCGGATTGATTCCTTTTCTTTTACATCCTCTGGCAAGATACCATATTGGACGTAGTCGATGATAGGAAAACGCCAATCTCGGGACTCAGACCCAATTTGAGTTGAATTCACCTCTTTGGCGTTCACGTTTCTATCCTCTTCTTCTTCAATCTCCGTACTGTATATGGGTACGCAGAGTTGATGCGTCCGTACTGTGACTAACAGCTCAGCTTCGGGAGGCTGTGCCAGTGATACTGCTAGTGCCGCCAGTGCGTCTGCATAAGCGTTCTGGAGACGAGGGATGTATTCAATAAAGAATTCTTCGAAAGATTCTGCCATTTTGATGGCTTCCTGGTGGTACGGGATCAGGTCTTGATTCCTGACTTCATACTCACCGCGAACTTGGTTGACTATCAATTGCGAATCTCCAAAAGCTTCGAGATATTCGACCCCCAGCTCTTTGGCGAAACTGAGTCCAATGAGAAGCGCGTTGTATTCGGCAACATTATTGGAGCACGGACTAGTCAACGAATAAGCCCGAGGCATCACGTGCTTTCCAGGGGAGATTAAGACGACTCCAACTCCAGAGGAAACTGTAGGACATCCCGGGGTTATTACTCTATTAACTGCCCTTGAGGCACCATCGAAGTATAATTGCCATACTTGTTGGTGTGATGTGGTGTTAACCTCGTGGGTTTCATCCGGCAAGTCATCATATACTTCTGCCGTATCTGTGGTCGGGTTTGCCGCCAAAAGGTCACAAATCGCCTGTCCTTTTATCGACTTCTGCTGCTTGAAGTGCAAATCGTATTGGGACAAGAGAAGGGCCCACTTCGCTAGACGCCAATTCATAGAGGCCGGTTGCGTCATAAACACCCGTACTGGATTAACGTTGGAGATAACGTAGATCGTCTGTCCCACTAGGTAATGCCGCATCTTTTGCATCGCAAATACCAATGCAAGGCATTCTTTCTCAATCATCGGATATCGAGACTCAGCGCCTACCAAGGTCCGACTGAGGTAATAAACTGCCTGTTCGTGACCGTTATCATCGTCTTGCGCTAGTAAGGCACTTATCGAGTGGTTCATCGCCTTGAGATAAATCAAGAACGGTTTACCAGATTTCGGTGCAACGAGAACAGGAGGGTTCGCCAGATATGTTTTGATATCTTCGAACGCTTTTTGGCAGGCATCATCCCAGATGAATGATACTCCTTTCTTGTTCAGCTTAGAGAACGGTTGGCACTTCCCAGAAAGATTTGAGATGAAACGCCGGATATAAGCTAAACGCCCTTGCAATCCTCTGAGTTCTCTCAGATTCCTCGGGGGCTGCAATTCATGTATCGCCTTCACCTTATCAGGATCGATATGTATACCCTTAGTGGTGACGACGAACCCAAGAAATTTTCCGCTGGACATTCCAAGAAATGATTTAGTGGGGTTCATCTTCAACTGATGACTCCTCATGAGATCGAACATTGTCTTCAAATCCTTGATGTGATCTTCCTTGTTGCGGCTTTTCACAACCAAATCATCAACGTAACATTCGACTGTTTTCCTGAGATGTTCTTGGAAAATCTTAGTCATCGCTCGCTGGTATGTGGCACCGGCATTCTTCAGGCCGAAAGGCATCACCGTATAGCAGAAAACGCCGAGGGGTGTTCTAAACGCCGTATGCTTCTCATCCTCTGGATGCATCTTGATCTGGTTATATCCCGAAAATCCATCCATGAAGGACATCCTCTCAAATCCACATGTATTGTCGATAATGACATCCGTGATCGGGAGAGGGAAATCGTCTTTCGGACATGCTTCATTCAGGTTCCTGAAGTCGATGCAAATCCTGATTTTGCCATTCTTCTTCATGACGGGAACGATGTTGGCTAACCAGTCTGGATGTTGTTCCTCTCGGATAAATCCTGATTCGATCAACTTCTTAACCTCTGCCTCAATGGCTTCCATAATCTGCGGACGAAACCGTCTTTGCTGTTGCTTGACAGGTTTGGCATCCGGCTTGATATCGAGGCGGTGCATTGCGACATTGGGGTCGAGCCCTGGCATGTCTTCATAATTCCATGCGAAGACGTCGATATATTCCCTGATGAGAGCAATCAATTCCTCCTTCTCATCTGGGGGAAGACTGTCGCTGATGAATATAGGCTTTGGGTTAGCTTCATCACCCATGTTAATCTGGACTATTTTATCTTCAGTGGGTGGTTCTCTTTGCTCGAACCTATCGCCATACTGCATATTCAGATGGTGAACCCACGGGTCTTCCCATGTTGGCATTTGATCGTCGTCTTCCATGGTGGATGGATCAGCTGTAGTCATGTTCGCCATTAGGGTTTTGAAAACTTCTCCCAGACTTGTATCGGAGTCCCACTCTGAAGCATCGGGAGAGTATCCCTTCTTGGCTTTGTTAGCAATTTGATCGATAATTTGCCAACCACATTCGTCATCTGATGAAACATAACCTAAGCCTCGCCCATATTTATAATAATCCTCAGGTTTACCTTTTGGTACATATACTGCTTTGGCTGGATTACGAGGACCTCGATCGAAGTATAAACCTTCTCCGAGTGTGAAATCGTAGCCCTGCTTTTCCATGAGCTTGCGCGCTTCTGGACTATACTTGGATAGATGTCGACCAGGTTTGTCATCATCTTCGTCTTCACTTAGGAAATGATCTGGTAACGGAGAGCTTTTTCCTTTACCGTAAATCACTTCTTTAGCACCTCTTACTTTGTTCGGGATGACCATGGTTGTTCCGAAAGAATGCTGGAGGTGTTCCTTCGTTACATAGGATGATCGGATCGGCATATACAACTCAGGATTGTCGTACAGCTCTTTTATCACATCATCAAGAGACAAGGAGTACTCTAAATCATCTTTTATTGCAATATCGGCAAGTTGCCAGTTACAACCTCCATCTGACGATTGTTCATCGTCAAGATTGATTACAAAGGGTACAATGTCATTTAAAACAAAACCGCCATTGTAATCGAATCCGGCTTCAGAATCAGCTTCTTCTCCGCTGTCTGTGCCCTGGGCCGATGGTTCAGTATCGGATTCGTTACCATAAAGGAGAGAATCGGTGAAATAATTCTCATACCCCTTGAATGGTTGCTTATCCGCGACCACCGTCCTAACCTCATTGTCAGTGTCGACATACTTCAAACACTGATGGAGAGTAGAGGGAATTATCACGTTACTATGGATCCAAGGCCGACCCAATAGTAAGTTGTACGAAGTCTCCGCATCGATCACATAACACGTGACTTCTGTCTTCAGATCTCCCATCTGGCACTTCACCCGGATCTTACCCAAGGGTCTTGACCCACTAGTGTTGAATCCATAAATAACAGTGCCTGTGGACGCCAACTTGCTTACTGGGATGCCGAGGAAATGCATCAATCGAAGCGGCATAATACTCACAGCAGAACCC
Source organism: Asparagus officinalis (assembly GCF_001876935.1). NCBI lineage: Eukaryota > Viridiplantae > Streptophyta > Magnoliopsida > Asparagales > Asparagaceae > Asparagus > Asparagus officinalis. The sequence goes on along the minus strand of NC_033800.1, from coordinate 7,438,144 downwards.
GGATCCACTTGGATTCGGTTGACTTGGCTGGAGCCAATGTATCCGACGAAATATAACGGCCGATCGTGGTTCGAATTCTTCGTCTGCATATCTTCTTTGGTGAAAGTAATGCAGGGAAGGTTCTTAGTCGCTATGTTGCACTGTTGACTCAGCGGTTCTGGCTGTTCAGGTATCGGCTTGACTTGAGTCAGAAATACCTCTGCATTGGCCAAAGCTTCTTGTAGGGCCTCCCTGGTTTCTTTGGATAATCGCAGCAACTCATACAGCGTTATCCGTGCAGGAATGTTGGCTAATTGCGCCATAATGTCGAAGCTATGCGGAGTCTTCGAGCTTTCCGGTTTGTCTCTTCCAATTGGACGACTGAAACGAGACTGCTTCGGATTCTGTACCTCTTGGGGATTCTTCTCTTTTGGTTTATTCACCGGTTGTCGTAGAGCTTCTTTACCCGGTGTGGGACTTGCAATCACTCCCATCTCCGTGAGAGTTTTGGCTGGTCCCCGCTTGTTCACCCCCTGCTCACTAGGTGGCGGATAATTGTAGTGGTATTCATTTCCGCTCCGTGTCGCAAAAGCTTCTTGTTCTTCTTCAGAGAGCAGGAAAGTGGAGATTCTTTCGTCATCTTCCCCTGGGATAGCAGAGACTCCATAACAAGACTTCCCTTTTCCTTTAGACTTCCTCCCGGATGACGAACCGGCCCATTGTTCATCTCCAATCAGATCTGGATGAACCCAAAGGATTTCGCCATTTGGGGTTGTGTGCGGCACAAGTCCCTTTTGGCGCTGTCCGTGCGGATCGTCATTCACCGTCTTCATCCCGACTTTGGTGACGCGTTTTGGCTCGAACCAAGTTGTAGGCACCGACCCAAAACTGATTGACACTGCGTTGGCCCCCACATTCTTGGCTGGTTTCGGGGTTATGACTCCTACGTCGATTAACGCCTGGATCTTGTCCTTGAGGTGGTAGCATGATCTCGTAGGGTGGTGGACCGCTCTGTGGTACGCGCAGTACTTTGGATCCGTCACTTTGCTGGCCCCTTCTTGATCCACGATCGCCGGCAACTGGATCTTGTTGTTCTCCAACAGGTATTTGAAGATGCCGGGAACTTCATCATCCTTGAAGGAGTACACTTTAGGAAACCTCGGCTCCGCAGATTTCTGCTTCTGAGGCCGTTGTTGCCATTGTCCTCGAGATTGTTGGGGTGCTTGTTGCTGTGGCTGCTGTTGCTGTGGTTGCAATTGAAAGGTTTGATTAGCATCAACTGCATTAGCTTGTGCCTTACCTTTCCCCCGTGGGACGAAGTTTTGCTTTGGAACACTCGTCGCCGGTTGGCCTCTTTCCGCCTTCTTCCTCTTGAGGAATCGCTCAGCTTGCTCTCCCCGGACTTTCAAGTCCTTCCATGTATTGGATGGTGCTGTCCCCATTGCTTCTAGCACGTCCAACGCGAGGTTGTTGTGGCAGGTCTGGAGGATGAATTCCTCGGTGATCGGGTCCCGGCAATTCATCGCCTTGTTCCGGAATCTTTTGACGAAGGTATCGACTAACTCTCCGTCCTTCTGCTTCTCATCGAGCAACGATCCGATAGATATCTCGGTGTCGTCGTCGAAGAAGTTGGCCAGGAACTTGGTCTCCATGTCATCCCAGCTGTTTACGCTGCCTGGCTTGAGGCGGCGATACCAATCGAAGGCGGCTCCGCGAAGAGTGCCGACGAATGACCGCACCATCAGAGGCTCATTACCAGAGATCACCCCCAAATGCGATTTGAAGTAAATCAAATGCTGGGTAGGTGAACCCATCCCATTAAACGGCGTGAAGTTAATTAGATTAAACTTCGCCGGATATGGGATCGATTCCCATTCTCTTGGGTATGGGCAAGGAATGCCTGTTTTCTTCGTCTCTTGAGCGGAAATTAGTGTGTTGATTTTGCTCTCGAGGTTCTTGATCTTCAGGTTTTCGCCGGTTTCTTCGCCAGCATTCTCATTACCACCCCCTGCGTTGACGGGAGGATCATTGGTGTTACGAGCATTTGTATCCTCATCTTCCACATTAATCGGGTTACGATGATTCTGCTCGCCTTGTTGGTTCGCCAATGCTTGGATCTGTTGGTCATGCATTTCTCTCATCTGCTGCATGGCCATCTCCATCTCAAATTTGAAACTTTCTTTCTGCTTAGCCAAAGCGTCTTCAAGCATCTTGGCCATCTGCTCCGCACTTATCATCAGGGCCTCGCGGGGTTGTCCCTCGCTGGATACTGTATTATCTGATGCCACCGCGGAGCCGGCATCAGATTCTTCATCTTCTGAAGGGCGTCTTGTCCGAATCCTACCATAAGTTGCTCGCTCTATGGTTCCGGACTGCAGACGGGTTCTAGGTCGGGAAGCTTTCAGAATCGACTCGAAATCTTCTCGTGCCGATGTCCCTTTGCTCGTCATGTTGGTGGTGACCCTCGGAAATTCTCCGTCTTCAATCACCCTTCTTCTTCGTTGGAAGCGCCTAGGCCTTGGTTTTGGCGTTTCCGCATTAAGTCTTTCAAAAACTGAAACTCTTTCGGGGACCGCCTTAATGCAATTGCATTCCGACAATACCGCCCGAATGAGTTTGGAACAGGGACATTGAATTTCCCGTTCTCGGGGACTCCTCTTCCTGGTTCTATTCGTACCCCCAGCACGATAGTACAACTCGTCATTTTGACAGTCAGAGTAACCTATCGTGTGCGGGCACGCCTTCTCAGGTACAACACAATCATTATCAGATGATAATGTTTCCATCTGAGGTTGACTTGCCTTCTTTGTTGCTTAGCTAAGGCCTCTTCAAGCATCTTGGCAATTTGTTCCGTACTTATCATAAGTGCCTCGCGGGGTTGTCCCTCGCTGGATACCGTATTATCTGATGCGACTGCGGAGCCGGCATCAGATTCTTCATCTTCTGAAGGGCGTCTTGTCCGAACCCTACCATAGGTTGCTCGCTCGATGGTTCCGGACTGCAGACGGGTTCTAGGCCGGGAGGCTCTCAGAATCGACTCGAAATCATCCCGTGCCGATGTCCCCTTGCTGGTCATGTTGGCAGTGACCCTTGAACGTTCACCGTCTTCGACCATTGTTCTACCCTTGAACGTTCATCATCTTTGACCATTGTTCCTCTTCTTCGGAAACGTCTAGTCCTTGGCTTTGGCGCTTCCATGCTGAGTCTTTGGAACACGGAAACTCTTTCGGGAAACATTTTGGTGCAGTCGCACTCAGATAATACCGCCCGAATGAGTTTTGAGCAAGGACATTGAGTCTCTAATCTTTGAGGGCTCCTCTTTCTGGATTTGCTCGTACCTCCAGCACGATAGTACAGCTTATCCATTTGAAAGTCGGAGCAACCTATCGTGTGTTGGCACGATCTCCCAGGTATAACGTCATCGTCACCAGACAACAACGTTTCCTTCTGAGAATGAATTTCCTTCTTTGAGCTCTCCAGAGTCACACGCCTCGAAACGCGCCTTTGTGGGTGTGAATCTTTAGCGGGCTCCTGCACTTCGATGCGCAAAGTTGTGCGCTTGGGTGCCACGATTTTCTCTAAATGTTGAGGGTTGCGGCAACCCCCAGCATGTTGAATTGTTTGGGACTTCTTCATAGGCCCCAACCGTTCTTGAACTGGAGTTTTGCCTCGTTCTTTGGGAAGTGGACCGAGGCGCTCCAAAACAGGCTTCCTCCTTCGGGATGATTCTGCATGATCTCCCGGAGTGACCATAGGAATTAACGGCGACTTTGGTTGACTCGCCGGAGTTTGACCTTGCTTAGAAGGCTGCGATGGTTGCTTTTTGGCCTGAGTCGCCACTTCAGACTTCGGCTTCCAGACTTGGCGGGTTGGTGGTGGCTTCTTCGTCACCTCCTTTTGCAGTCTTCTACGGGCTTCTTCAGCTTTGGCCCGTACTTGCGCCGATAATGCGCGGCGCTTGCGGATACGCTCCTCCAGCGTCGTACGGTTCCGTTTGACCCGGACCCACTCCATCATTGATGGCTTGGAGGAACCACTCTTCACTTGATGTTGAGGCTGTTTGCCTCGTTTGTTCTTCAGATCCGTATTGTAGCGGACCCCGTCAACGGACTCCATGGCCTTGGCGAATTGCTTCGCGAGGCGTTGACGCTGCCTCTGGCGAGCTCTCTTAGAGAGAGTCACCACGCCTTCGACGGCGGACTTGACCTGCTTAGAGGCCGGTGTGACTTCACCCGACGCAACTTCGGCGTCGATCGGGGTGAGGTTGTCGTTGGTGGCTTCAACTTCTTCGCACCAACGGACTTTTCTCCTGGAGGAGAACTTCTGGAATTTCTTGGACTTATGGGGGGAGGTTGATCCGGACGAGGACACGTACTCCTCGTACTTCTGCTGGTCGAACTCATACTCGACCTCCTCCACGACCGGGATCGAGATCCGCGGCTGCGACGCTCCGATCTCGGCAGCGAGATCGGTGGCTCCCACTGTGGTCGCCAGATTGTTCGCTGGAAAAATCGTTACTTTCTTCACTGATTCCATTGCTATCTTGAATAACAGTTTTTCGGTTACAAAAGATCCGGTCTTTTTTTGATCCGGTTACAATGAAAATAAAAAAAAATAAAGAAAATTACAACTCTTTCTCTTTTGTCGAACAGATCGCGAGCTCCTGTTTTGCGGTCGCTCGCTTTGGTGGGTTGTTTGCCTGCGCCGGGGTTGTTTGCCGTGGACCACCGCGCGATCTAGATCCGAGCAGATCTACGCAGTATAACGGGTATTATTTCACCAAGGAAATAATAGCCGGAGGGATTATTTCACCAAGGAAACAATCGCTCGAATCTCGGGATCAAAGACCAAGCTTTGATCCGGAGTGTAACAACGTAGATCTGAGATCTCGATCCCCTCGAACTCCTGCCTTTTGTGATGCGGGTGCTCGCCAAGAATCAGATCTGGACGTCCAAGTCTTCAAGCCTTCAAAAACTCCAAGATGAGGTCTCAATCCGGCAGAGTTTCGGCTCTCCAAAAGTTCTTCCAAAAGTCCTTTCAAATGATGAATGACCCCGCCTATTTATAGGCAACCAGATCTGTGCATTTGGCACAGATCTGGGCGGCCACCTCAGGGTGGCTCGGCTCATGCCGAGCCACCGCCAACTTGAGGTGGCTCGGCTTCGGCCGAGCCCCTCCGGGTTTTACGTCCGTCGTTCGGTTGTTTCGGTTCTTGTATCCGCTTCGTCCGTGATGCGGTTGATTGGTCTGAAATCGATTCGTTGACTCGATTCCTGATTTGGCAATAAATCCGATTCTGAGCTTGATTCCAAAACTGATCATGACTCGATCGCGATTCATCCGAGTTCGCCCGTGGCGTTGCTCTGAACCCCGATTTATTCTGAATCCTGATTTGGAAGTCTGGATCCCGATTAGGCAGTAAATCGGCTTTGGTGTCTGAGTTCGAATCCGTTATATGGTTGGATGACTCGTTGACTCCCTGAACCGTTGGTTTGATTCCGCACGCGAGTGGATTCATTCCGTCGTTCACGTGCGGTTCGTCAGCTTCGTAGCCTTGTTAATCCGCTTCGTTGCGTGTCACTTGGCTTCGGTGTTGTGGACTGACGTTCGTGCTTAGATACGTCGCCCGATGGTTCATTAGTTCGTGTTGAGCCGTGTTAAGGGACCTATAAGCAATTTTATATGCCTACACCCGGAAGTGGAAAGTATTGGTCTCAGGTCTCCATCTATCCATCAACGCGGTCAGTAGGGGCCAATCGAGCTTTATCCAACGAAGCTTTGAACAAGTCAAGAAGCCGGCCCGTCCCACAGCTGCTATGATACGCTCATCCTCTAACCGCCAACGGCTATGGCTGAGGCTATGATCAACCATAACGATACTCGGACCTCTCTGTATAGAAAATGATAGTATAAGAATGCAATATTATGTAAATGTAAATATTGCAATTATAAAGTAACTGAATTACCTCTGTACAGGATATAATATGTGAACGATGTTGAGCCTGGTCATATAAGACCTCATCACTAACCGGCCCAGGATCCATGGTGTACAAACCTGCACATATAATTATACACATGTTAATAATCAATCATATAGTAATTCAGTTTCTTTATTAAAGTATATAAAAATAAAAAAATGATATAAATTACCAATTAGTTGCTATCTATTGTGTCTAGATGGACAACGAGGTCGAGTATGTCCCGGTTGTTTGCAAATACTACATTTTTTTATGCTTGACCACTCCTTCTCGCCCTTGATCCATGGTTCCCCTAATTCGCACAGATCGTGGTCGACCTGCTTATCTCCGGTACTGAGGTGGAATTATACGTGGTCCATTATATTCAGGCCAATACCGACTATCATCGGATGGATGAAAACTCTCACTATATGTCTTTTGATAGTGAGTTGTTGAATACCAAGGCGAGCAATACCGATTTCTGGGAATTCTAGCACCTCCTGGCTGATTAGAAGAAGCCGCAAGCACATGTGCACAGGGTATTTTTTGTAGTGAGTTGTTGAATACCAAGGCGAGCAATACCGATTTCTAGGAATTCTAGCACCTCCTGGCTGATTAGAAGAAGCCGCAAGCACATGTGCACAGGGTATTTTTTGGAGTTGTGGTATGTTACATGTGCAAGTGCAATCAACATCAAATAGTTTAACGGTGTAGATACCGTCACAATCTTGTACCTGCCATTCGTTGTCGTTGAATACAGTAATTTGACATGATCTTGCTGCCTCAATTCTTCTATGCAAAATGGACTCATTTTTTGGTGTGTAACGTGTTGTCCAGTCTATGCCATCACCACGCCTTTTGTTGAAGTATGCGTTTAGTCTATAGAATGTTCTCGCAACCAAAGATTGTATTGGCATAGCTCGTGCTCCTTTAAGAACGCCGTTAAAGCTCTCGGAGCAATTAGTCATCATCATGCAAAACCGCACACCATCATCCTTACATAATGCCCACCGATGCTCGAATTGAGGCTTCAAGTTATTTTCAATCCAATTATGTGCATCTAATGACAAAGACTTGATTTTCTCCCTGCAATGTTCATACACTAATGTGTCGGTTGCACACCCGGCTTGCCACAAAAGATTTTGCAAATTAATCTCATCGTGTTTTTTCTTGAAATTATCTCTTATATGCCTTAAACAATATCGATGGTGATGTGGTGCACTAAAACCCTCATGTAACGCCCTTATAATTCCTTTCATCCTATCCGAAATAAAGGTAATTATTCTTGGCGCACGGACACTTGGAATCCACTTGTATATAAGTTCAAAAAACCACTTCCAACTAGACGTATCCTCCACCTCCACGACTGCAAATGCTAGAGGAAATAACCCGCCATTTGCATCTACACCGGTCGCTACAAGAAGCACGCCTTTGTACTTTCCATATAAATGTGTACCATCAATGCTCAATAGCGGACGACAAAAAGTGAAGCCCTTAATAGCAGGACCAAATGCCCAAAACACGCGAGTGAACCTCTCCATACCCGGTGCAATCTCTTCGGATAATATTTCGTATTCAGTACCCGGATTATTTCGTTTGATAGCTTCAAGATACTGTGGAAGTAATTCATATGATTTTTCCCAATCTCCAAAAATTTTAGACAACGCTTTCCTCCTTGCATCATATGCCTTATATTTAGATATCTTAATCCCCCGCATGTCATATACCCTCTGAAATATCTGACCTGCATTCAGATCAAGTTCAGCTCTAACTTCAGGCATAATTAGCTTACATATATAAGAAGAAGATGCAGAATAATCATCGACATCCACCGACGGGTTGCAACATGTATGAAGTCCGCAATATCTACATATTACAAATTGCCCATTTGATGATTTTCTCACAGCGACATTTAGCAACCAAGGGCATTTTTTATTTCTCTCATCTTGCTCATTTGCGTTCTCTACTTCATTCTTATCGTTAAAGAAGCATTTCACATTGTAGTTTGTTGCATTAGTTTTTACCGGCTTGAATTTGACCCGATTCTTGATGGACCATTCTCGGATTGCAAAGATCAGTGCCTCCTTGCTCTCGAATAGATCCCCTTTTTTAAAAGTGAAGTCCTCAGGTCGTTGTAAATTTGGCCCAACATCAACAAATCCAGCTTGAGAAGTATTTATCCAATCCTCATTATGAAACTCGTCGGGCAACGGATCTTCAGCTTCCACATAATCATTGTTAACGTTAAATTGCTCCATCCAACGGGCGTCATCATCGATTCCAGCTGCCACATGCATGCTATCAATTTGCACGCCATCTTCTTCAAAATGATCTGAATCATCATCTGCTTCATCTTCTATAATTGCTCCGACTGGTGGGTAACCCGTAACATGACCTGAAGCGTCGTTAAATATATTAGTTGACGTCCCACCGATAGAATACTCACTTAAACGTTGTGGTTGAGACCATGGCTCTTGACTTGGAGATGTCATAAAACCAATCGACTCGTTGTCTAAGTCAAGCATCCGAGAAAACTCTCCTTGAGGTCGTGAAACTTGGGCAAATTCCTGAATCGGATACTTCTCAATAAACAACTCAATTGACGCTTGCTTCTCAACTAATTGTTTCATATCATTCAATTCCTCATCTTCGGTAATCTCCACGGCAATAGTTCTACTCTTATTTATCGGACAGTTGAAGAACACCCTAATTGTATATTCTTCGTTCTTAATTTTAGTAACTCTGTGTATTTCCCTAGCATTCCATCAAAATTACACGACTTAGATAGCATGAACATTTTCCGAGAACCTCCATCATACACCGACAAATTATTCACTCCGACGCCGAGGCTCCCATTAAAGAAACAAATAATGGGTATGGAGTTCGTCATCGAAACTGAAAATACACAGTCCATCATATGCAAATAATCTATTAATATCTGAATAAATCAACATCAAATTTATTACCTTAATCAATCCCAAATAATGGCTAAACCCTAACTCCCAAATCACATTATATCATAATTACTAAACCCTAACTCCCAAATCACATTATTCATCCTATTGCACAAAATAAAAACTAATCCTACCCAATTCTAGCAAAATTAACAGCCAAAACATTATTCCCCCAATTCTAGCAAAATTTGATGAATATCCCTCTCAAAAATAATTGTTAAACCCTCTCATATGTAAATAATTGCTAAACTAAACCCTAACTCCCAAATTAACAGCAAAATTAAAAAGAAAAACACACCTGAGGGGAGAGTCACGAGAAGAAAACTTTGACCGAAAGAAAGAACGAAAGAAAAGACGAAAGAGAGGGTGGGGTAGGCGGACTGCACGGGACCCGTGCAGTTTCGTAACTGCAAAATCGACCATTTTAGGTCGGTTTTGCTAATTATTTTGTGAGACGGTCGATTTTGCCCAATAAAATTGAAAAATGGGCTGTTTTAAAAATTTCTCCTAAAAAGAATAGATAAGCAAACAATCAAATATAATAAATGGGGACTTAAGTAGAGCACCGATTCCTTGAGCAGCAAAAGACACATAAATTATGCCAACAACTGGCATGGAATGAAGACCCAAAGGATGAAAAACCAACGGACATAAACTGAAGGCGTTACAAAATTATCATCTTTAAACAGGAAAGAGCTCAATTTTGACAGTAATACATATTTTTCAAACGGGCTAGTTTTGATAACCACAGCATCTTGAAACAAAAATAAAGATCGTTTTAGCAAAAGAAGTTAAATCCAAAATGTTGGCCTAATAACACTAATGAAAATCCCAGTGTATTCTCTGTTCAATGTACAGAACTAGTTCTGTCAGATCCATGTCTACATTGTGGCCCTTTAGGAGGATATAGTTGTGTTTGCGTCAAAAGTTGACTTTGTCATGGAATTCATTATATCTTCGGTCGATTACAATAAATTCAAAAAAGAGATAGCCTTTTTATAAGACTCCTTTTACACAACAAAAGGAAAAATTACAACTCTTGAGAAACAAACGCAGGATCGTTGTTTGGATCGCTGCTTGCGTGAGATCTTTGCCTGTGCCGGGAGCGCTTTGACACGTGGACCACCAAATCACAGATTCTGATTGAATCGTGAGGGGTTTAATGAGTCTTCCTTCGTTTATCGAAGTGAGAATTTGAAACGATATCTTATCAAAATTAAGATAGTCGTTCTTCTTGAAATCAAGTCAAAGCTCGAATCTCAAGGGATTGCCGGAAGCTCAAGAACTCTGCTCTGTCTGCTCTGAAGTGCTCCAAATGATCAGCCTCCTTCAAAAATGGCCTTCGGGGGGTATTTATAGCCCCTAGGAACAGTTGGCGGAAAACAAGCTCGCGAGACAGCATTTGCTGTCTCGGCTGCCGAGACAGTGTGTCTCGGCGGGCGAGACAGTGTTTGCTGTCTCGGCCCGCGAAACAGTAAACATTGTCTCGGAAAAGGAATATTCCTGGCAGTTTTCACTGTAACTGCCTTCCCACGTTTCAAACTCGGTTATTTTGGCAGTTATCAACGTGATTCTCGCCCACGATGTTTCCCACGTTCTTGAACAGTTAGTGGCTACGTGTTAGCGGTTATGCAAAGTAGTTTTGACCCTCTGAGAGATGTCTCACGTGCGAGACAGTAAATTCTGTCTCGCACGGCGAGACAGTAAAGACTGTCTCGCACGGCGAGACAGT
>NC_033800.1:7415337-7427397 GCF_001876935.1 Asparagus officinalis | reverse complement strand
ATCTGGCGCCCGAGACAGCAAACACTTGTTTCTTGTGTTCTTTTGATCTTTGGATGATCTCCTTTTAAGCTGTATTTGGATATCCATCAGCATTTTTTGACGCTTACAGATACCCCCTCCAAAGTATTCCAGAATCAATCTTTTATAGAGGAGTTCTGGGATGCTTTGGATAAGATAGGTCTTACTTATGATCCTTTCAATGCTTGGTTGAGTAGATCGTATAGAAGAACCTGTAGATGGCTTTAACACTTGATCTCTTTGTCTCTCAGTCTATTCAGTGCTTTGTAGAATAGCTAAGGTTCTTTCGGCATGGCGTTCATCGCTTGACCGTCGTCGAGATTTTGAATTGAAGCTGGAATTTGTACTTGTGAATTCAGCTTTTGTCATCAAATTGATACCGCATTGTTAATCACTGTATTAGTCTTCATAGGAACACAGTTTATACTCATGTATTTTTTTTTTGAGTTCTCGGGAAATAGTTTAACCTCGTATACCCGTTGGGAGGTAGCCAGGTTATTCTTAAGAATATTTTGAGTGATATTCTCCAGATACTTCCTGTTGATGGTAGGGAAACAGTTTAGACTCGTGGACCTATTAGAGTAATATGGTCTCTTTTTTGTTGGTAGAGATAAACCCAATGATGGAGAGAAAGAATTTTATATTCTATCTCCTGGTCTCTTTTTTGTTGGTAGAGATGAACCCGAAATCAGAGAGGAAGAATTTTATATTCTATCTCCTGGTCTCTTGTTTGTTGGTAGAGATGAACCCGATGATCGGAGAGGAAGAATTTTATATTCTATCTCCTGGTACAAAGGAAACTCGAAGTGGGATCTCCACCTAGAGAATCTGGATTTGTTTGAATAATCCTAACTGTCATAAGGTTTGATTATCCAATTCAAAGTTGGACCTTTCGTTCTCAAAATGAATCGAAAGGAGATTTTGGCTGTGGTCCTAACTGTAGTAAGGTTTGACCAAGTGGGAGTTTCGAGGTGATCCTAACTGTAGGAAGGTTTGATCACTCGATTTATGGACCTCTCGTTCATTGAAGGAATCGAGAGGGGATTTTGGCTTTGGTCCTAACTGTTTAAAGGTTTGACCAAGATGGGAATTTGAGACGATCCTAACTTTTTAAAATATTGAAGATCGGATTTGTGGACCTCTCGTTCATGGAAGGAATCGAGAGGGGATTTTGGCTTTGGTCCTAACTGTTTAAAGGTTTGACCAAGATGGGAATTTGAGACGATCCTAACTGTTTAAAGGTTTGATCGGACTGTTTAAAGGTTTGACCAGATGGAAATTTGAGATGATCCTAACTGTTTAAAGGTTTGATCGTTCACTTTGAGTGGACCTCTCGTTCATGGAAAGAATCGAGAGGGGATTTTGGCTTTGGTCCTAACTATTTAAAGGTTTGACCAAGATGGGAATTTGAGACGATCCTAACTTTTTAAAGGTTTGATCGTTCAATTTGTGAGGGACCTCTCGTTCATGGAAAAAATCGAGAGGGGATTTTGGCTTTGGTCCTAACTGTTTAAAGGTTTGACCAAGTAGGGGTTTAAAACGATCCTAACTGTTTAAAGGTTTGATCGTTCAATTTGTGGACCTCTCGTTCACGAAAGGAATCGAGAGGAGATTTTGGCTTTGGTCCTAACTGTTTAAAGGTTTGACCAAATGGGGACTTGAGACGATCCTAACTGTTTAAATGTTTGATCGTTCAATTTGTGGGGGATTTTGGCTTTGGACCTAACCGTTTAAAGGTTTGACTAAATGGGAGTTTGAGAGGGAAGACTGATCCAACAAATTGATCGAATCTCATCTCAACCTAGGAGTATTCAGAAATCACCGTGGGGATGTAGTATTTATCACTTTGTTTGTAATGATCGGGTTGTCCCTAAGAAAATTACATATAGCATTCTTCCGAGAACTTCCTGTTACATGAACCATCCACCCCCAGCTTCTCTTATGAAGCTGGGTTTATCATTATATTCAGCTGCATGATCGGGTTATCATTAAGAGTACTATGCATGGCGCTCTCCAGGAACTTCCCGTGAAAGAAAGGAAATAGTTTAGACTCATATACCTGTTGGAGTATCGAGGAGCAGTTTATACTCGTATACTCTTCGGAGTGAGATGGAGAAGCAGTTTATACTCGTATACTTATCGGAGTCAGGGAAAACAGTTTATACTCGTGTACCCAATGGAGTATGGGGTCGTCTTTATTCGGCTTGTTTCGCCATTATGATGCCGGAGTCAATTAATGCTTGGATCTTATTTTTGAGTCCAAAGTAAATATTGGTGGGATGAAGAATCCTTCTGTGGTATGCACAGTAGTTTGGATCTGTAATCATCTTAGCACCCTCCTGATCTTTAATAGGCGGTAGCTCGATTTTATTATTGGCGAGGAGGTATTCCAATATGGCTGGAGCTTCATCATCTTGGAAAGAATACTCCTTTTGGAACCTCGGATCGAGAGTCGCGTTCACAGCGATTGTAGATGTCGTCGGTTGGCTTTTCTCAGCTTTCTTTCTTTTAAGAAAGTGTTCAGCTTGTTCGCCACGTAATTTTAATTCTTTCTAAGTTTTGGATGGTACAACCCCCAGGGCTTCTAGGACATCGATGGAGAGATTATTGTGGCATGTTTACAGGATAAACTCCTCTGTAACAGGATCTCTGCAATTCATTGCCTTGTCACGGAAGCGCTTGACAAAATTATCAATAGACTCTCCGTCTTTTTGCTTTTCATCCAAAAGGGTTCCGACTGACACTTCGGTGTCATCATCGAAGAAGTTGCTGAGGAACAAACTTTCAATGTTATCCCAGCAATTGATGCTCCCTGGCTTGAGCCGTCGGTACCAATCGAAGGCGGGCCCACGAAGGGTGCCAACGAATGACCGGACCATTAAAGCCTCGTTTCTAGAGATCATGCCCAAATGAGACTTGAAATAAATCAAGTGCTGAATCGGCGAGCTTTTCCCGTCAAACGGTGTGAAGTTAATCAGATTGAACTTTACCGGGTACGGTATTGAATCCCATTCTCTTGGATAGGGACATGGAATACCTGTCTTTTTCACTTCTTGAGCCGTCATCAAAACGTTGATTTTGTTTTCAAGCTCTTGTATTTTCTTGTCCTCATCTTCATCTCTCTCTGAGTGATGTCGAGCAGAAGTTATTGGGCCACCCCCAGTGTTACTAAGCGGTGCAATTGAACCACCCCCAATGTTGTTATTGGGAGGATCTGTTGAACCACCCCCAGTGTTATTGTCATTGGGAGGTGTATCAGTCATAATGACTTCATCCACTTCTGGATCACTGTCATCCATAATATTCTGAGTGTGGCGGATGGATTCAGGAGGTTGAGACCATTGAGCTAGCAATTCTTTTATTTGTTGGATAGCCAACTCCATCTCTGTCTTTATTTCAGCTCTAATTTCTTCACGTTGTTTGGCTAGAGCTTCTTGAAGCATTTGAGCGAATTGATCAGAGGTGATTGTGAGTACTTCTCTGGTTTACCCTATGCTAGATGATGTATCATCCGAAGCGATCGCAGAACAAGTGTCCGAGAGCTCATCCTCTGATGACATTCCTTTATGCATTCTCTTGTAGTCTTTACGCCTGATAGCTCCTAACTGGAGTCGAGACATCCGTCGGGCAATTCTTGAATCGACTTTTCCTCCCGGGGAAAAGTCGGGGTTTGGTTCACTTGAATGCCACTTAGATTTTCCTTTATCAGCCATGTTGATGGTGACTTCAGGAAATTCATCCTCTTGAATAGCAAGCTTCTTGTTGAAACGTCTCGGTTTGGGCTTTGACATTTCAGTAGAAAGTCTTTGGAACACAGAAACTTTCGGCGGAATGGCTTTAAAGCAGTTGCATTTGGACAACACTGCTTTGATAAGTTTTTTACATACACAATGACGATTCGTTTCTCGAACAGTCATTTTATGTGATTTGTTTCCACCTTTAGTTTGATAGTACAACTCGTCAGCATGGTGACGGCATTCTCAGGACAAATTATTGTTGCCTTTGAGCGATCCAAGGTTATTTTAGGAGTCATACGTTTAGAACCACCCCCTTGCGGGTGTGGAGTCTTAACGGGCTCCGAATGCTGATTTTTCACAACTTCAGACTTTGGAATCCAAACTTGGCAGAGTTTCGGTGGTTCTTTGGTCACCGTTTCCTTCTTCCTTTCTCGTCTTTGTTGTAAGAGAGCACGGGCATGAGCAGCGTTTGCACGACGTTTTTGTATACGTTCTTTGAGGGTCGAACGAGCCCTTTTGACAATAGTCCATTCCTCCGTCGTGAGTTTAGCAGAGACATGAGTGATTGGTCGTTGAAACAACTGAACCACTCGATGCCTCCTCGACTCTAAGTCCGCATGATAACAAACTCCGTCGGGTTGTTCCAAGGCCTTAGCCATTTGGCGAGCGCGGCGTTAACGTTGTCTCTGACGAGCTCTTTTCGTCAATGCCGGCGGGCTTTGATTTAATGACTCCTTAATTGGAGAAGAGTTATTATGAGCAGAGAGGTTGCGAGTAGAATCCTCAGCAACAATTAGGCGAGAGTCTTCATCTGTAGTGTTTGACAACTCGCAACAGAAGATGAAATAAAATCTTCCTGCATTGCAAGGCGAGGAAGACTTGACAGGATGAGGCATGACAAATACTCTCAACTCTCTGATCGAACCGTACGTCGCCGTTGATTTCACCGGGATCTTGATGATGGCTGCGGACACCGGGTTCAAAAATAAAGGCAGCGAGACCGTTGGCTCCCACTGTGTCGCCAACTTGTTTGCCGTCAAAAGTTGACTTTTCATGGGAATTCATTATAGTCTTATGGCAAAGAAATATAAATAATTACAAAGAAGTAGCTTTTATAGACTCCTTTTACACAACAAAAGAAAAAATTACAACTCTAGAACGAACGCAGGTCGATAATAGAAGAGAATCGCGCTTGCGTGGGATCTTTGCCTGTGCCGGGGACGAGCGCTTTGATCGTGCGACCACCAATCAAAGATTTCTGCATTGAATCGATGAGGGTTTTTAATTGATTCTTCTTCGTTTATCGAATGAGAATTTAGAAAATGATATCTTATCAAAGTAGATAGTCGTTCTTCTTTGAAATCAAGTCAAAGCTCGAATTCAAGGGATTGCTGAAGCTCAAGAACTCTGCTCTGTCTGCTCTAAGTGCCTCCAAATGATTAGAACCTCCTTCAAAAAATGGCCTACGGTGTATTTATAGCCCTAGGAACAGTTGGCGAAACAAGGCTCGCGGAGACAGATTTGCAAAATGTCTCGGCTGCGAGACAGTGTGCTGTCTCGGCGGCGCGAGCAGTGTTTGCGAGATCGTGGCCGAAAGAAAGATAAAACAAATGTCTCGGAAAAGGATATATAATAGATATATAATATAGATAATAAGATTTCAATCGTTATTTTAAGAAGATATAATAAAAATGATTCTCCCACGACGTTTTCCACGTTCGCTGAACAGTTAGTGGCACTGTTGGCTGTTATGCAAAGTGTTTGACCTACTGGGTGTCTCACGTGCGAGACAGTAAATTCTGTCTCGCACGGTGAGACAGTAAAGACTGTCTCGCGTGAGCGAGACAGTAAAAGTCTGTCTCGCATGGCGAGATAGTCAAGTCTATCTCGCGTGCGAGATGCGAGACAGTCAAGTCTATCTCGCGTGCGAGACAGTAAAGACTGTCTCGCATGCGAGACAGTCTATACTTGTGTTCTTTTTGACATTTTGGATGACTTCCTTTTGAGCTGTGTTTGGATACCTTTCAGCATTTTTTGACGCCTACAAGTTGTAGGCACTAAAAAATGCTAAGAAATAGAGCAAGGTCTCGCTACAATCATGACGAGGATCGTCACAATGACGAATCTTGTCTCAGCCAACCAAGCTCGTCATTGGAGACGAAACTCCTCTAGGAAATGGAGCCAATTCAGGGGGCAAAATTCATCCACAGACGAATCTCGCCAAGCAGCGCCTCATTCCTCAGAAGACGAACGTTGTTATTTGAGACGAAATTCGCCCAAAAAACAAAACTCGTCAATGAAGACGAAGCTTTTTCATAGGACGAAGTTCGTTAGAAGAAGTTCACGAGGCTCGTCACGTAGCAAGGCCTGACCATCAAAGACAAAGTTCGCCACGCAACGAAGCTCGCACAGTCAGACGAACCTAACCACGCAGCGAGACTCGTCTCACCAAATGAGGCTCGACGCCAGGAGACTAATGGCCATGAAGACCCAGTCAGCCCACGTGGGCTAAATTCAAGGACCTTCTTTTGGAGCTTCCATGATCTTTGCGTTAGTTATACGCTAATCATTATACATAGCCGCAAGCAGCTATGAAAAAAGGACCTTCTTTTGGAGGCCTAAGCATAAAAATTAGACGCACATCAACAGTAGCCGCAAGCAGCTTGAGCACTCGACAGAGGTTAACTTTCCCCTCGAATTGGAGCAATCTTGCTCTGATCGTCAACGAGAAGTAAGCTCGATACGAGTATCGCGCAAGGCATCTCATCGCTATATATAACCCACGTTAAACAAAGGAAAAATCAAATCAACCTTCTCCTCTTCTGTATTTGAGAAAGAACGATTGTATAAAAATTCTTACCGAGTGATAGAATCTCTTCTCACGACTAAAATAGTCAAGAGAACAAGTCGTTTCGTCTTTTTCGAGACCCAATAGAAGATGGCGACCATAATGGGAGAACTCATTTTCTCTGAAGAAATGATCGTGGCGCTGTCGGACAAGACTATCGTAGGTCGAAACCCTCGTCATCGAGTTCGACCAACCTAAGTATGAGGACTTCCTCCCTTCCCGCACTCCAAGTCCCAACAGAGCACGAAAGTGCCGCAAAGTCTCATACGAGACTCAAGCCAAATCGGCTTCTGATCACTCAACCCGAGTTTGTATCTAGGAGAAATCCTCGCCTCTGAATGACGAAGCTCCAAAAATCAGCCGTCATAGACGCCATAGACGCGTAGTCCACTGCCAACTTGCTGTCAAAGAGGGCAAGGCGTCATAGACGCCAAAATCAAGCTCGTCATGAAGCCCGCGCCTTAGCCTCGCTAGATGGCTTCCATTATCAGCTTAGAAATGATGTGGCTAGAGCTTACAAGAGGGTCGAGGCTCGACTAACTGAGGTTCGTCAAAATGACGAATTGAACCCCGTTCGCAACACGAAGCTCACAGCTCGTACAAGGCTCATCCAAAACACCGAGTGCATCTCCCTATCCAGGTTCGCCCTACTGTCAAGGCTAGTAAAACTGGAGTGCATCAAAATGACGAACCTCGCTTCCGACCTGAGGCTCGCCTCATTACTAGGCCATGTCCACATGGCCAAGTCGAGGTTCAACCAAGACGACAAGTTAGCCTCCCGAGCCAGGTTCGCCCAACTAACGAACCTTGTCTCCAACATAGGAAGGACGGGCCACTCAGATTCGCAAATCTCTAACACTTAGAGACCCTGGTGCATGCGTGGCCAAGTTACCAGAACTAACTGGGGGTGGTCATGTTACTGATCTTCGTGATTGCCTGGTTCGTAAATACAGTATGAGCCAGATGAAATCGTGTTACAACTGTGAGAAACTCATCTCCACAGTGCTTTCCCGATGCCAATGTGGGGGACCGTCACCTAAGCCCTCAGTCTTTGATTGACTGTCTGAACCGTCGACAATTTTGTCATCTAGGAGAGAACGCTTTCGTCCCAAAAAGCAAGTTCCCAAAAATGAATCTATTAAACTTACGGTCAATATGATTAGCAAGGGAAAGGGCAAAGGTCCGACTGGTCCTTCCGACTCTTCTAATCCTGAATTCTCTCCGGGGCTAAAAGAGTTATTTATTGAGCGAGACGGCATCTTTCAGTGAACCCGCACCCGAACTGGCTCGGTGACTCCACTGGATTACCAACGTCTGGCAAATGATACCGACGGGAAACTTGACAACTCACCCTTTGCCACTTCCCAAGCATCTAGCACTGATCAAAGTGAACATGTGAATGCTCATATGGTCGGAAATGCAGAAGAATTGGCGAGAAGACTAGAGGAGCAACAAGTTACTCTTCTCCAAAACCAAGAAACTATCAAGCTCATGAGAAAGACGATAGACAAGCTCTTTAAGGAAAAGGAAAAGAAGAAGAAGAAGAAGAAGAAGGGTCTTGGCGAAGCCTCGGGATCTGGATATTGACGACCTCCACCCGAAATCAGAGGATCTAGCCGTCCAAATCAAGAAGATACAGACACGGGGGTTGATAAAGAGGAATTTCTAAAAATTCATTCTGAATCATCAGAAGCCGAATCTAATTCTCACAAGAAAGAGCGAGACCAGAAATTGGACGACTTTCAAAGCATCTTGACACTTTGAAGCTCAAGAGAGACTCCAGAAAACCTAGAGTTGCTAGACCATACCCTGCCGAATGGGACGCTGTTCCTTATCCTCTGAAGTTCAAGCCACTCAACCTCTTACAGTTTGATGATAAAGTCTCTCCTACCTAGCATATCTATTAATTGCAGACGCAAACTAGGCACATAGTGGTAAACGATCCCATTATGACTCGACTGTTCATTAGTACCCTCAAGGGGTCGCTTTTAATTGGTTCCGCAAATTGAAGCCCGGGTCCATTAATTGTTGGAAGAACATGGAAAGTGTAACGCCCCTCTGGGAGGTACATAAAAATTTGGGCATGACCTATCTGTAATAAAAATGGTCAACCTGCTAAATCTTTATGCACATCACAATATAAATATACTAAAGGGTGAAAAATAAGGCAGTGGAGATGTATATGCAATATGCATGATCACGAGGTTGACAGCATAGTCCATAGAATACCAAAATAGAAGAACACTAAAGGGAACTACAAAATATTACAATAATAGCAGTGGCTACAATATTAGTACATGTTTTATAAGTTAAAAATACTACAAAAGTGAACATAAATTAACTCCTACTAAGAGTTTCCTCCGGAGCTAATCTTTAAATTCAGGGTCTGCAATGCCCTTATCCTTGCCAGTTGTATGACCTGCGAGTGGATTCAGAGACAATAGGGGTGAGCCTAAGGCCCAATAGGTAACCATAAAAACCTCGGGTACAACACAAGGGAACGAATGAAAATGATAGACATAGATATCAAACTTGAACAAAGGGATCTCAACATCGAGTTGCCATTCTTATATCGCTATCATTGACCGAAATGAAATAACATATAAAGATGAATAATCAAGGTCTAATATTCAGGATTCCAAACTCCCTAATCATGGGATAATCAATAAACCACGCTTGCCTTTATACACCCACTGGTGAGCGTCCTCACACAGGGCATTGTCCCTACCAGGACACATTACTATTACCATCCACCGGTGAAGCTTACTTCACACAGGGCATAATCCATAAATATACACTATCAATTATCAACAAAGAATGGAATATTATCATTACCAATAGTCGAATCATCGAAGCAAGTCGAAATGTTGCAATATAATCTTTCGAGGACATCAAAGATATAAAACTGATATAAACAACATTAGGATAACAAATGGCTAAGAAATCACAAACCAACACATGAAGTGAATCAAATAAGAATATTACAAAAGTGATAAGATATACAAATTGGCATGAGAAACTAACTCACGGGAATTTCAAGCGGGTGTGTCAGAAGTCGCCTCCACGACCTTTTTCAAGCGGGAGCTAGACCTCCTCGAAGACATTGTTTCAGTGGTAGGAAAGATCTAGAGATCGCTGGAGAACTTCGGAAGTAACGAGAGAAACTCGTTCAGGGAATTAAAGACAGAGGTATGGGGACTCCAGTGACCTCTGACTTGACCAATCAAGTCTATTTATATACAGCCGCCATGCTGTTGCAATGGTACGGAGCTCTAAGATAGAACTCCCGCCTGAACGCGATGTCTGCGTTATAGGATAAGACACATGATTCAACCCTGCTTCCCAAAGTGAACAAACGCACATCTTAGGACTGCGTTCTTTATTTCTAAATGTCTGTTTAGACTTGCGTTGCAAGAGTTGGGCAGAGAGCTGATCTCTGCGTCTCGAATTTTAAACGCAAAGTTCACCATTACGTTCCAATTTCAAAACAACGGATTCACCCCCGCGTTTTCAACATGACATTTACCCTCATGTAAGTCATGTACCATAATATCTTCTGACATAATTGTCAAACATCCCCAGCGTGAGCCCAAACTAAATCAGTTGACAAAACACCTCCAATATCGTCAAGTTAACATTACACTTTTGACGGTCGTCATCCCCACAGAGTCAAGATTAGCTCACTTCATTATTCACAAGGTGAACTCTCCTGATAAATTCAACTTGTCGACTCTCGTCAATAGAGCGATAAGTCCTTAAAAAACCAATCAAGTTAACATTACACTTACTCTCCCCATGGAGTTCCAATTCAGTTTGCATCATTCTCTAGATAGCAGGCTTCCCAATATCAACTTATCAATCCTCATTAATAGGATGATAAGTTCACAAAATTGTTCAAATTACAACTTATTTATTAACTCTCCCCAGCAGAGTAATAAATAATTTGTTTATCAACTTTCTTCAGCAGGGTGATAAATTTCTAAAATCTTGTCCAGATTACAAGTACTAAAAATCATCTCCTTCGACGATAAACTCAATTAGCAATTCTCCCTAGCGAGATGCTAAATCTTTAAAATCTTGTTCAAATCACAAGAACATTTTCCTGTTACGTTAATATCACACCTCTGACAATCAACTTATCGACTCTCAGCAATAGGTCCTCAAAGTTGCTCCGATCGTAACATTTTCCTGTTACGTTAATATCACACATCTGACAATCAACTTATCGACTCTCGTCAATAGAGCGTTAGGTCCTCAAAGTTGCTCCGATCGTAACATTTTCCCGTTACGTTAATATCACACCTCTGACAATCAATTTATCGACTCTCGTCAATAGAGCGATAGATCCTCAAAGTTGCTCCGATCGCAACATTTTCCTGTTACGTTAATATCACACCTCTGACAATGAACTTATCGACTCTCGTCAATAGAGCGTCAATAGAGCGATAGGTCTTTGTTACGTTAATATCACACCTCTGACAATCAACTTATCGACTCTCGTCAATAGAGCAATAGGTCCTCAAAGTTGCTCCGATCGTAACATTTTCCTATTACGTTAATATCACACATCTGACAATTAACTTATCGACTCTCAGCAATAGAGCGATAGGTCCTCAAAGTTGTTCCGATCGTAATATTTTTTTGTCACGTTAACATTATACCTCTGACAATCAGAACCAGTTATCAATCCTCACAAATGGGATGATAGGTCCATAAATCGCTGTTACGTTAACACTATACCTCTAACATTCAAAACCCCCTCCCTATCTGTTATTCTTTTGCATAAAAGTAGTAAGTGTTCATAAAATCCCCAGCGGATTAAAACTTTTCTAAGATTACCCCGAGTGGTAATAAAGAAAAAAAAAATTCTGAATTTCACTTCAAGTAAAAATCCATGCCAAGTTGATATCATACCACTGGCATTTATAAATTTCTTTCAGTGTTCCAAGTGAAAACATAGCACAGGAAGGAACAAACTTGTTAATTCTTTCCATGAGAATGACAATTATTCAATAAGACTCCAAGGGTTTAAGGATTCTTAAATAAAATATAAGCTTGGGAGACAACAAATATCTCCAATGGGTTAAAACTTTCCTAAAATTATCTCATCTTATGTGGGTATTTGTGCTATACTTCTGATAAAGTGATACAGGATAGTGTTGTTCTTATTTAAAAAGCGATACAAAATCAAGTTCACTAGGTCATCAAATTAAAAGATGCAAGTTGGAATTTAATATCAGAGAGCTTCTTCTCGTGGTCAGACCGCACTATCCCTTCAGCCTTCTTACGGAGCTCATCTTCAGTCAGCATCACAGCAGCAGCAGCTTCTTTTCTAGCCTCTTCAAGAGCATTGATTTCTTTGTGATAGTCCAGTAGAGTGCGTGCATTGCTAACGTTAAGCTCACGTACAATAGCTTCCTTCCGAGCAAATTGAGTCCTCAATCTATTCAACTCTAC
>NC_033800.1:7395237-7414356 GCF_001876935.1 Asparagus officinalis | reverse complement strand
AAAGGGCCAACTCCTTTTGTCTTTGAACATTACGCTCCTGCAGTTGCGCAACGTGATGCTCTCTTTCAATTAAGTCTCGTTTGATCGCTTCACGTCGAGCCACCTCTTCAACTTGAATCTCAGCAAAAGTGGACGCAACCTGAGCTTGAATATCAATACACTTAAGGGCTTCTAAGGATCTCAGTTGTGCTTCCAAGCGGGTGATAGCCTCCGAGCAACGTTCAACACATTGAGTATCACCCACAATTTTGACACCATTCAGACCGATTTCCAAGAAAGGCTTGACAGATTCAAACGTCCCCCGACCGGCAGTAACAGTCTCAATCACTTGCTTTACAACACCCTCTAAATAAACAAGTGAAAGCTTAAGGATGGCAGTTGCATCTACCGGACTGGAGACGGCAATGGGAGACGTCATTACAGCCTCTGAAGTCGCTGAGCCAACTAAGAGACTGCTGGGTGACTTTGGTGAAGAAGTTGCAGAAGTTAAAGAAAGATCCAAGTGTGAAGGACTTGACGGTAGGGCCATCATTTCCCGTTGGCGTTTGGACGAAATCGAGATATCGGGAGTAAAAGTGGGCATTCCCACTCGTTGAGCTATCGCTCCCCGGACTTGCTCCAATTGCGTCCCGGTCCTGGCCAACTCCTCAGCCACCTCTTGTTCTCTGTAGGGGTCGAGCTGAGAGGGATCATATTGGGCAGGGAGATCTGATACCGCGAAATCGTCCAACCCCTCATAGAGCTCCTCATAAGCTTCCAAGTCTTCTTGAGAAACCTCTTCAGACGTCGCGACTCTGTGCTCTTCCCGCCTCGGCACGCGGGGCAAATCAGTAGTCACCACTACTTCAGCTCCGGTGGTCGCGCCGAGTGCAACTGCAGCTTCAACTGAAACAATAGTATTCTTTTTTAAAGAAAAAAAGAAGGCATAGCAGAAAGAGAAACAAACTATTATGGAATTGTAAACAGAACTCCATTGCATGTTCGGGAATTGGGCTTCCTCCGGTAGAACAACACCATGAGGCAAACAAAGAAACTTACAACGTGAAATCATATGCTATCAGGAGCCAAAGGTAAAAACTATAGTCCGGAAATCAAACTTTTTAATTATATATGATTCAAATGATTGGAAAGAGACATCATCTATAGACAAGCTAGATAGGATGTAGATATTATGGCAAAGAACTTCCAACTAAATACATGATTCCGGATTTGGCAGTAAACTCAGTCGGTGTTTGAGTTCAAATCCATTTTGTTGGAAGACCCGTCGACTCCCCGAACCACTAACGTTGTTCACATGCAGTTCGTTAGCTTTGTAGCCTCTTTAGTTCGTTTCGTTGCTTGAACGTTCGTCGATTTGTCGAATCATCGCGCCGAGCTGTGTCAAGGGACCTATAAGCAGTTTTATACGCCTACAACTTCAGGGAATTCGTCATCTTGGACGGTTGACTTCTTGTTGAAACGTCTTGGTTTGAACTTTGACATTTCAGTAGAAAGTCTCCGGAACATAGAAACTTTCGGCGGAATGGCTTTAAAGCAGTTGCATTTGGACAACACTGCTTTGATAAGTTTTTCACATACACAATGACGATTCGTTTCTCGAACAGTCCTTTTATGTGATTTGTTTCCACCTTTAGTTTGATAGTACAACTCGTCAGCATGGTGACCAGAGCAACCTATCTTCTGTTTTTGTGTTTGAACCTTGTTAACATACCCAGGATGACTTGTCGTCGCCTCTGAGCGATCCAAGGTTATGTCAAGAGTCATACGTTTAGAACCACTCCCTTGCGGGTGTGGAGTCTTAACGGGCTCCGAATGCTGATTTTTCACAACTCCAAACTTTGGAATCCAAACTTGGCAGAGTTTCGGTGGTTCTTTGGCCACCGTTTTCTTCTTCCTTTCTCGTCTTTGTCGTAAGAGAGCACGGGCATGAGCAGCGTTTGCACGACGTTTTTGTATACGTTCTTTGAGGGTCGAACGAGGATTCACTGCAATGAATCGAGATTCATTTGAGTGAATCGCGATTCATTCGATGTATCTCTATTCACTCAAGTGAATAACTATTTAGTGGAGTAAATTTGTATGCACTCAAAACATAGAGAATCTCGATTCACTAATGTGAATCCTGATTGTTCGTAGAGAATTGAGAATTGAGATTCACTTTATTATGATTGTTTGTAAAAAATAACAAATATGATCCTAGGCCGAGTATATAGGATGGAGATTTTCCCAAATATTATCCGAAGCCAAGTATATAGGATGGAACAAATTAAATGCTTTATGTATACTAACAGTGAAATTAAACTGTAACGATGATAAGTTTTTCCTTTTTGTGTTGAGGGACAAGACACTGAAAGAATGTATGGTATGGCATGGAGTTGGTTTCATATCATTGAATCTGGATTCAATTTGTTGAAACTCGATACAATTTGTTGAATCTGGATTCACTTTGCTAAATCTCAATACATTTGGTTGAATCTCGATTCACTGTAGTGAATCTAGATTCACTTTATTGAGTCTCGATACACTATAGTGAATCTAGATTCACTTAGAGTGAATCTCGATTCAATACAGTGAAACACTGTTGAATCGCGATTTAGTGCAGTGAAACGAGATTCATTTCAGCGAAATGCTATTCACTCCAATGAATCGCGATATGTATTATAATATCTATATTCAATAATGTGATTAAACCTTCATGCTTGCCATGCATTATGCAAAGTCTGGTATCATTAAAAAATGAAATGTCATCGATTTAGCAGGTCTACGATCTAGTTCAAGAAACAAACAAAAAGCATCTGTTGAGGTATTTACACCTATAGCTCAACAGAGGACAACACGCACTGTGAACATGCAAAGCAGTGACGATGACTTCATCAACCCCCCAAATAATCCTGACAGTGAGGAAACATTAAAGCGTACAAGGGATGAAGACAATGAACAGACCCCAAAAAGAATGAAGAAGAAAAAGGTTGGTGTACTAAAATTTTTTAATTTTTTTTGTGTATTCAATGATGGATAATTTGATCTAATTATATTATTTTCCTCACTGGAGAAGCTTGTGAAAAAAAGATATGTGAGGTCCAACACTGACGATGACCTCGTGAACCCCCCAAATAATCCTGCAGCTGACGAAACATCAAAGCGTAGTAGGGATGAAGACAATGAACAGATCACTGGAAGGAAAAAAATGAAAAAGGTTAGTGTACTAAACATCTTTTTTTTTGGTATTAAATGATGGATAATTTAATCTAATTATATTTTTTTGTCACTGGAGAATCTTTTGAGAAAAAAAAAAGTGAGTTCTGAACCTAAGGAGTTGACTAGGATAAGGGTCTCTCCAAAGATATTCTCTGATATGGTTTCGTCACTCTCTGACTCCCAAAAAGAATGGGTGAGACTAGCTGGACTTGGGGCTCTTTTACAATTTGGATTAAAGGAACTGCCACATCAGTTGGGGTACCAGATTCTGCAGTCCTTTGACAGTGAATCCGTTGTGCTTAATCTTCCCAGAGGATCAATCAGTATCACAGATATATATATATATATATATATATATATATATATATATATATATATATATATATATATATATATATATATATATATATATATATATATATATATATATATATAGGGAGAGGTTCTAATAAAAACCTAGAGAACTAAAAACCAATCCTAGCCCTACATTCTATTTCATCCAATGGTCAAGATTGAAAATGGCAGAATTGAAATTAATTGAACATCAGCTGACAAAATACCAATAAAAGGGGTAATTTAGGAAAAGCAGCATTAATTTTTCACGCTGTAATTAATTACAAGAAGTTGGCGTACACTAATATCGAAGAAAAAACGTTTCAGTTTAACTACATTTTGAATACAGTTTCATCTCCTCTTTACCCCAAGAACTAAACTATTCACATTCCGTCGATTTCTCAACACTTAGGTTACTTTCAACATCTAATTACAAATCGAACGAAGGCGACCAGCAAGACTTCGACTATGGAGATGAAGAAAAACAACACAGAGACTCCAAAACCCTCGTCTTCAAGAACGGGTAAAACGATTCAAACCCTCGTATTAAAAATGTAATTTTTTTATCAAAGTTTGAAAATTTTTCATAGATTCAGTGGGGAAAGGTTCGTAATTTAGACATGAATCACTTGCATGTTGTTGAATACTTTTTTATTTTATTTTTTTAGCTTTCCCATAATATGTTACCGATGCATGTTCTAGTTTAGGGTTTTTATTTTTTACATTTGCCTTTATCTTGTTAAAAACAAACTAAGTTTTTCTTAATATTGCAAGATGTTTTCATTTGTTCTAAATGGGTAACGATTAATTCTGGTTGTCTGGATTCTGCAATATGCACTCTACTTTAATCTCCTCGATTCACTTGAGTGAAACGAGATTCACTGCAGTGAATCTCGATTCACTTGAGTGAATCGAGATTCACTGCAATGAATCGAGATTCACTAGAGTGAATCGTGATTCATTGGATGTATCTCTATTCACTAAAGTGAATAGCTACTTAGTGGAGTCAATTTGTATTCACTCAAACATAGAGAATCTCGATTCACTAATTATATGGTTTATGTATACTAACAGTGAAATTAAACTGTAACGATGATCAGTTTTTCCTTGTTGTGTTGAGTGACGAGACACTGAAAGAATGTATGGTATGTCATGGAGTTGGTTTCATATCATAGAATCTGGATTCAATTTGCTGAAGCTCGATACAATTTGTTGAATTTGGATTCACTTTGATAAATCTCAATACATTTGGTTGAATCTTGATTCACTGTAGTTAATGTAGATTCACTTAAGTAAATCTCGATTCACTAAAGTGAATCTAGATTCACTTAAAGTGTATCTCGATTCACTACAATGAAACACTATTGACTGCAACGATTCAATGGAGTGAATTGATATTCACTCACGTGAATCGCGATGATCAGTTTTTCCTTGTTGTGTTGAGTGACGAGACACTGAAAAAATGTAACAATGAATTGCGATATGGATTATAATATCTATATTCAATAATGTGATTAAACCTTCATGCTTGCCATGCATTATGCAAAGTCTGTTATCATTAAAAAATGAAATGTCATCGGTTTAGCAGGTCTACGATCTAGTTCAAGAATAAAAAAAAGCATGTGTTGAGATGGTTGAGGTATTTACACCTATACCTCAACAGAAGACAACACGGGTTGTGACCATGCAAAGCAGTGACGATGACTTCATCAACCCCCCAAATAATCCTGACAGTGAGGAAACATTAAAGCGTACAAGGGATGAAGACAATGAACAGACCCCAAAAAGAATGAAGAAGAAAAAGGTTGGTGTACTAAAATTTTTTTATTTTTTTTGTGTATTCAATGATGGATAATTTGATCTAATTATATTA
This sequence comes from Asparagus officinalis, assembly GCF_001876935.1. Classification (NCBI taxonomy): domain Eukaryota; kingdom Viridiplantae; phylum Streptophyta; class Magnoliopsida; order Asparagales; family Asparagaceae; genus Asparagus; species Asparagus officinalis. The sequence continues at coordinate 7,408,952 of NC_033800.1, read as the reverse complement.
TTTTCCTCACTGGAGAAGCTTGTGAAAAAAAGATATGTGAGGTCCAACACTGACGATGACCTCGTGAACCCCCCAAATAATCCTGCAGCTGACGAAACATCAAAGCGTAGTAGGGATGAAGATAATGAACAGATGACAAGAGGAAGGAAAAAGATGAAAAAGGTTAATGTACTAAACATCTTTTTACATTTGTGAACGATTAACTCTGGTTGTCTGGATTCTGCAATATGCACTCTACTTTAAACTCCTCGATTCACTTGAGTGAAACGAGATTCACTGCAGTGAATCGAGATTCACTGCAGTGAATCGAGATTCACTAGAGTGAATCGCGATTCATTGGATGTATCTCTATTCACTCAAGTGAATAGCTACTTAGTGGAGTCAATTTGTATTCACTCAAACATAGAGAATCTCGATTCACTAATGTGAATCCTGATATTCACAAGAACATTTTTTGTTATTAACTGATGGATAATTTGTACTAATTTTCTTTTTTTGTCACTGCAGAAGTTTTTGAAAAAAAAATGAGAGTTCTGAACCTAAGGAGTTGACTAGGATACGGGTCTCTCCAAAGATATTCTCTGATATGGTTTTGTCACTCTCTGACTCCCAAAAAGAATGGGTGAGACTAGCTGGACTTGGAGGTCTTTTACAATTTGGATTAAAGGAACTGCCACATATGTTGGGGTACCAGATTCTGTAGTCCTTTGACAGTGAATCCGTTGCGCTTAATCTTCCCAGAGGATCAATCAGTATCACAGAGGAAGATGTACATCAAGTGATGGGATTACCTCTAGGCAGGAAGCGTATACCAGCTTCCAGTACTGGCAAGTCAGCATTGGTGGATGAATGGAGGGGTCAATTCACAGACAGATTTGGTTGGAAAATTACTCCAGGGGCTGTGTCTGAGAAACTGAAGCACAGTTCTGATGTTAACCTGTTTTTTAAACTGAATTTCTTGGTTCTCTTTCACAACAGCATGATCCAGTCGCTTAGCAATCCGTATGTCAACCAACGGATTCTAGTACTTGGTGATAATGTTGATCAGTGCTCTCAATACAATTGGTGTTCTTTATTACTTGACTCAATGATAGATAGCCAACACAAGTGGAAGGTTGACCCGACAAAACAATTCTACACGGGTCCTCTTGCATTCTTGATTGTAAGTCACTTGTATAATATTGATTTATTTCTACATTACTGCAGTTAAAGTAGTTTTACTTGATTATTACTAATTGATGTGCTTTATTTCTTATCTCCGTCTTTCTAGGTTTTCTATGCCGATCGGGTTCTGTTCAAAGGTAGGAGGTTGGTTGAGAGAACAACCCCTACATTTTTAGGATGGACTGACTTCGCCTTGAAGGAAAGACAGTCAGAGGAAATAAGAACAAATTCATTTGGCAAAGGTGCATTTACAGAGAGGGTTGAACTTCCAGATTCATCTCGAATGCAGAGTGCTACTGGAAACTCTCCTAAAAGTGTTGACACAATTAGAAAGGTTAGCAAAATAAGTTGGAATACTTTGTTTATTCAATATATTTTAGATTCAGTAGGAGTGAATCTCGATTCACTTAAAATGAATGTTGATTCAATACAATGAATCGTTTTACTAGTAATGAATCTCGTTTCAGATCAGTGATTATCAATCAAGTTAAACTGAATTCAGATTCAGTTAAGTGAATCTGGATTCAGTGATACTCAATATCGATCTATTGAACTGAATCTGGATTCACTATTACTGAATCTCGATTCATTAAAGTGAAACTGGAATGAATCTAGATTCACTACTACTGAATCTTGATTCAAATACATTGAATGTAATCTCAAACTATCGAATCTTGTCTATCGCCATGTTAATAATTTATGGTGACCAATGTCTGTGATATTCAAAATGCATGATTGTATTGAGAGGGTTCAACGGAGAGCTGCAGAGCTGGAATCTGCAAAAAATAGATTTGATGCTGAGTGTGAGACAATGAGAAAGCTGTTCCCCGATGACAATGAGCTCTTTCAAATTCAACAAAGAGTTTCAAATGTTCTTGTGCAGGGGTGTGGACATCGTGTAAGTACCTGTGACGATGAAACAGCTGTGGGAAACATTGTTGATGATACCCCTAACGTGAACACCAAGGTGAGTAGAGATATGCATTGTTCCCCTGCTGTTGATCCAATATCAGCTGAGATACCACAAACCCAAGTCTCCCCAAAGTTTGTTCAAGAAGTTGATAAGATTATAGAGTCTGTTAGCATGAAAAAGGATGACAGACCAGTGAGACGGAAGATCAGCGAATGTAGTACCCCACAGACTGAGGAACCTAGTTTTTCTCTTGGGCTGACACAGGATACTCAGACTGAATCAGTGGAAATGGTTGATGTTGTTCAGATTGCTAAAGCTTGTGAATCTGAAATCATTGATGAATCTGTACGAAGAACTGATAAACAACCTGAAGATGCTGCTGCAGTAAATAAATGTGAAGGTAAGAAAGTTCAAACAACCTGAAGATGCTGCTGCAGTAAATGAATGTGAAGGTAAGAAAGTTCAGGTGGCCGAAAATAAGGGACATGCGGGAAGGGGGGAAGAAAAGAGGATGGTGAAGCCTGCAACGTCTCTTCGGTCACCATGGGTGCAGAGGGTATCTCAGATTACTGCTAGGCAAAGTCAGCTGGAAAGCATCATATGGAATTGGGTACATAGAGAAGTAAGGCATTCAGGTGATGATACCGCTGAAGAAGAGAATTTGTGAGTTCTGAACACTTATTTGATATTTTATTATTAGGTGTGAGACTCGCTATTGTTGCTGTTTTTTCAGTGAAATGGTATTTTGTCCCTTTATTAAATTGAATATTGTTACTGTTTTTTCAGTGAAATGGTTTTTAAGTGGAGACAAATTGAATGTTTCTTACCTGCTTTCAAGACTTTCCTTCCTGCTGAGGACGTTGAGGCAAATGTAATCAGCATTTGGTCCTATATTTTGAACAACAGAGAAAAAATGAAGTCCAAAAATTCTCCACTTAGATTCTTCTGCAATGTTGAGACAACCGTCCGTATCTTCCTTTATTTTATTTAAGATAAAACTTGAGTTACATATTATTTAACAAATTTTATGTTGTACAGTTTTGCAACATTCATCACACAGAAGAGGTCAATGATGAATTGAGATACAATCGGTTTGCTTCCCAGATGGATGAGCAACTTGCTCTGTATCCACATATGAAGTTTAATGAGATTGATATGGTAAAGATTAGAATACAATGTTTTTTCTCTTTAGCCCAATTTTAACTATATCTGTAAAATCTCTTATTAAATTTCATGACAAATAGGTCTTCTTCCCCATAAATGCGTTTGAGCATTTCTACATTGTATGCTATGGGCTAAAAAATCCAAGTGTGGAGCTGATTGACAATAGCAAAAACTGCCCTGACTACAAGGAAAAATACCAAGGTCGTCCTAAGGGTTTGGTATGTTTTTTCCACCTTACATATGTTCTTTAAGCATTTACTGGCCAAAAACAGTAATGAGTGAATCCGGATTCACTATAGTGAATCCGGATTCACTATAATGAATATTGATTCACTATAGTGAATATGGATTAAATATAGTGAATCTGGAATTCAATAGAGTCAGAGAATTCCAGATTAGCTAACTCTAGTGAATATCGATCACTATAATTAGTGAATCTGGATTCACATTTACTATGAAGCTCAATTCACTAGACATAGCGAATCTGTGTTCACATCACGTAATAACGATCCACTAGCTATAACTAGTGATCTGAAATTTTGATCACGAGAGTTAGTGAATCTGGATTCACATCTTACTATAAATCTCGATTCAATATAGCTAGTGAATTTGTGTTCACATCACATAATCACTATGCACTACCTATAGTTAATTCTAATGAATCCAGATTCATTAATATGAATCCAGATTCATTAGAGTAAATCCAGGTGAACTAACTCTATTAAATTCTAGCGAGCTAGATCCAATGAATCGTGATTCAATGTCATTAATACTGTTTGCATATAAACAACCAAAACAAATTGTATATTACATTAAACATTATTGTTTCATAATTTGGATTTGTTATGTGACACTGATTACTTTTGATTAAACAGCACCACAATTTTGTGAGATATTTGGCATACAAAAAACATCACAAGGCGAGTGAAATAAATACATTAACGCCTGACAGACTTGAGATGGAGTGGAGAATTCTAGCGAGCTAGATCCAATGAATCGTGATTCAATGTCATTAATACTGTTTGCATATAAACAACCAAAATAAATTGTATATTACATTAAACATTACTGTTTCATAATTTGGATTTGTTATGTGACACTGATTACTTTTGATTAAACAGCACCATAATTTTGTGAGATATTTGGCACATAAAAAATATCACAAGGCGAGTGAAATAAATACATTAACGCCTGACAGACTTGAGATGGAGTGGAGAACGACCAAAAACAAATTTGATTGTGCTATTTTTGTCATGAGACATATGGAGACTTACATGGGCGGTGGTACAGCAAATTGGAACTCTGGTTTTCATAGAGAGGGTGTAAGTGTTTAAACTAATAATGTGTTGATAATTTACATTTAGTCTTTTTGTATTAATAAAATTTAGAATATAGCTACTGAATCTTTAACTGAACTTTTATTCATATCGACAGGAGCGATTAAAAAATCAGCTACATAGACTGAGGTCTATATATTGTTGCCAAATTCTTACTGAACCAACAAATGAATTGGCCAAAGAAGTCATCAGGAAAGCCCAACTGCACCATGCTGAAACTGCCAAATTCAAAAAAGAGACGAGGAAGATCACAAGATCTCAAAGAAAATGATATTCTGAAATCAGCATAATTTTTAATGTTGAAGTTTACAGTTATTGAGTACATTGTCACTTAATGTTATGGAATACTCTAGTTTGTGTTGAACTGCTTTTCTATGTAAAAACTGCTTTATGAGAATAGCTTTGTCATAGTTTTATTTCTGAAATGAAATATAACAACTAAATTAAACATCACTTTGTTGTACTGTTTTCTTTAATGGGCATGTCTGTGCGTCATGGAAATCGATTATTTTGCACATATTACACAGCCTTGGCACCTTCTTTTTTCGTTGAGTAAGTGATTTCTCATAATCACCAACAATTCTCCGTCCACACCCCTTGTTTCTACCTTCAATGGGAGGTTTAACGATCACTTCCGCTGGTATTTTTGAGCCAACAAAAAACTCCATTACATCATTTTTGTTCTGTGTGTCAGATTTCCAACTAGATTCACGCAAACTGTGCTTCAACTCCTTCAACTTCCCTTCCAGGTAGTCAAGTCTCTCACCATCTAAACCTGCCAAACTCACACAGGATTGGAAATCATACCATATGTCATTCAACTTACGATTTGTAACTTCAATTGCATTGCACTTTTCTGATATTTCCTTGAACTGCAATGAATGCCTCATCTCAACACCTTTTGTCCATCGGTTCACAACAAGATGTCTTGGTATCTTTGTTACATCAGCTTGGTTCAGTGCAAAAAAACCATGTCTACATACTATACCCATTTTCTCAAACAGCCTACACGTACATTGCACGTCATTGTTCAAATAAGCGTGTTTCACCTAAAATTCAAAAAAGCAATGTATATTAGCACGGAATAAAAAAAGAAAATGCGCGATTCAGTGTTGTGAATCGAGATTCACTACACTGAATCGCGATTTATTGCATTGAAAACAGATTCAATTTCTATTGTTTCAATATCCATTATTAAGTTTTACCTCAAATATTTTTCCATGTCTCTTTTTGTCCTTTATGGAAAAAATCTTCACGCCATCTTCTTCTGATATACTGTTGATACTCATATCATAACAAGATGACATTATCTCACTCTGTACCTCATAAAACATTGTTCGAGTGTACAACTCTGCTGCATCCCTCTCCAATAACAATGGCGTGTCCATTCTTGGCATCGTCTTCGTTCCTTCATAGTTTAATCTTGCGTTTGTATGCCTTTGCTTCTCCATAGCACTCTCGTATCGGAGATAAAATTCCGTTAATGTGTCAGATCTACGGTTGAATTTGTCAAGGAAACTGTTCTCACTCTCTGATATTGATGTAGTCCGCAATAAACCGGCCATTGGATCATCAGCATAATAGGCTGGAATCCATGACTCCCGAATGTTATACAGTTCACACAACCATTCATTACTTTCAAGCTTATATTCTTTCATAACATCTTTCCAACCGACTTCAAATGTTGCTGGATCTATATCTATACTCCAAATCAGTGCATTGATCTTCCTCTTGAAATCATCCATCTTCGAAATGCATTTTGCCAACTACAATATAAATATATAACGAAAGATTCAGTATTTATCTAATGAGGATTCATGATATTTATATGTGGGATTCATTACCTTTTGGTTAAATTTCTTCATGATGTGCCACATGCACAAACGGTGACGTGCTTCTGTAAAGACGGTTGGTATAGCTTGCTTCATGGCAGGGCACTGATCTGTAACAATACACTTTGGCTCGCGAATCATGCATTTCATGAATACCTCAAAAATCCAGACATAGTTATCAATGTCCTCTTTAGCTATCAATCCTGCTGCAAATACAACACACTTCTTATAATTGTCGAGACCAGTAAATGGAACAAACTTCATGTTGTACCTATTGTATCACATACAAAAAATATAAGATTCACTATGATATATAATTACAATATTGAAAATAGTAAGAGATTAACTATAAAATCTTACTTGTTTGTGGAATATGTAGAGTCAAATGATATCACATCTCCAAATACATCGTAATTTCTTCGTCCAATAACATCTGCCCAAAAAATGCGAGTTAATCGACCACCTTCATCGACTGCATAATCATAGAAAAATCCATCACTCATCTCCTTCTTAGCCGTGAACTTCTCGATGATCATTTGAGCATCTCGATCACCAATATAAAGCTTCACATCCCTACTCCAATTTTTAAACTCGGTACAAGTAGCACCAACATTAGAATAACTTCCACACAACTCTTTAGCAAAGTTATATGTTTTGTTAGGCCCCATGTTGGCTTTTGCTCCATCAAATACAAGTTTCTTATGTGCGAGACCGAGAACTCTATTTGACTTCAAAAATTGTTTCCCACTACCGGAGACCAAAGAATGAGAATGCTCTTCAACAAATGAGAGAACATTATATCCTTTCAAACCATCAAACTTAAATACGACCTTAGCTTTGCAACCACATCTACTAGATACAGTTCTCCTTCTCTTTTTCAAAATGCTACTAGACTCATCAATATCAACATCCATCTTTGATTCATTGCTGCCAGCTCTACTGCAAACAATGTGTTTAAGAAGAACTGTACCGTCCTCATGTTTCTTCTCTGTATGCCGTCTGATCTCAAACCCACTTTTACGTCCATACTCTCGGTAAAACTCTATACCATCCTCTAGTGAGCGAAAGCTTTGGTTTAGATAAGGTTTAACTTCAGCTTCAACCCGAGGTTTCCAATACATACCACCACCTGGTGATTCAAAAGGAATAGAGCTAACTTCGTCCATTCCATCTTCTCCAAAATCACTGTCCGATGCATTTATAACATGTGGTATGTAAATTTGTTCATTGCTGCCTACAACTGAAAATAAAACACCATCAATCATATGTGTTGATATACTGAATCTGGATTTACCGCTATCCATTTAGATCAAATGAAAACATCTTACAATATAAAAATTACTTGACTTATTCTAACAAGATCAAAGAAAATGGAAAAAATTTAAAACCCTCACTTTCCTAACTGAATCGAGTAGATTCACCCAGTGAATCGCTATTTACATAACTGAATCGAGACGATTCACCCAGTGAATCGCTATTTACAAAACTGAATCGAGTCGAATCAACGAGTGAATCGCGATTCACTCAACTGAATCGCGTAGATTCACCCAGTGAATCTCGATCCACTCGACTGAATCGCGATTCACTCAACTGAATCGTGTATATTCATCCAGTGAATATCGATCCACTCAACTGAATCGCGATTTACAAAACTGAATCGAGACGATTTATCCAGTGAATCGCGATTCACTAAACTGAATAGAGTAGATTCACCCAGTTTATCTCGATCCACTCAACTGAATCGAGATAAACTCAACTAGAGTGCATATTGCATAATCCAGACCACCAATATTTACCACTATCCATTTAGAACAAATGAAAAAATCTCGATTCAATGCATCAAATTCTCCATTTAAAACTCCATAAAATGTTTAAGAATGTAAGCTACAAGATAATAAGTCATATGGCTAAGTTTTTAAATACTGAATCTAGTTCCATTACAATGAAAAAAACTAGACCATGCACACCTGAATTCAAGCTCTCCATTTCAATCTCCATAAAATGTTGAGCAATGTCCAGCTGCTGGACTTCGAACAAGAGAGCTGAAGAACGATGAATGAGAGCTACTGGACGTTTTCTCGATGAACGAGAGCTGAAGAACGATGAACGATGAACGAGAGCTGCTGGACGATTTCTGAACGAGAGCTGAAGATCTGAAGGACGATGAACGAGATAGCTGCTGGACAATTTCACGATTGAAAGCTGCTGGACGATGAACGAGAGCTGATATTCGTGACTGTTGGGTTGCCTGAGTCGTAAGATTGCATGGGGAAATGGAGAACTCAACAGAAGCATTAATTACCTCTCTTTGGGTGCTGTTTATTTTACCAGATTACCCTCACGCAGGTTTAATCTCAGCCATTGGATGAATCTAGATCCAATGGAGAGGAGAAGTTTTTAGTTTTTAGGATAGCGAGGTTTGTATTTGAACCTCTCCCTATATATATATATACATATATTATATATATACATATATACATATATTATATATATATACATATATTATACATATAAGAAAATAAAAAAATACTATTCCGGGCCGGGTCTGGGCCCGGGCCGGGCGCCAACGACCGGACCCGTGTCTGGCCCGGGTTTTCGGGCCAAGCCCGGGCCGGGCTCCGGCCGGCGAGTCATTTATGATAAGCGCGGAAGAAATGGCCAAGATGCTTGAAGACGCTTTGGCTAAACAGAAAGAAAGTTTCAAGTTTGAGATGCAGATGGCCCTGCAGACTATGAGAGAGATGCATGAGCAACAAATCCAGGCATTCAGGAACCAACAAGGTGAACCAAGTCACCGTAATCAGGTTGTTCAGGAAGAAGAGCACACGGATAGGGATGGAGCTCACAATGCCAATAACCCTCCCGTCAATGCAGGGGGTTGTTCGCGGGAAAAATCGTGTCTTTCTTCATTGTTGATATCATTGCTATCTCAGTTAACAACTTTATGCGTTACAAAGATCCGGTCTTTTTATAAGATCCGGTTACAATGAAAAATCAAAGAAAACAAAGTAAAGATTACAATTTTCCTTATTTGTCGAACTAATCGCGAGCTCCTGTTTTGCGGTCGCTCGCTTTGGTGGGTTCTTTGCCTGCGCCGGGGTTATTTGCCGTGGACCACCGCGTGATCTCGATCCGGTCGGATCTACACGATATGACGGGTAATATTCCACCAAGGGAATAATAGCCGGGAGGGATTGTTTCACCAAGGAAACAACCGCTCGAATCTCGGGATCTAAGAACCAAGCTTAGATCCGGAGTGTGATCGTGTAGATCTCAAATCCAATCCTCTCGAACTCCTGCCTTATTTGGCGTTGGTGATCGCCGAGCACCGGATCTGAAAGTCCAAGTCTCCAAGCCTTCAAAGTTGTGATCTTTTTTAGATCTGAGTCTTCAATCCAGCAGGGCTTCGCCTCTCTCCAAAATTTCCAACCTCTGAAACAAATGAGCACAAGGCCTATTTATAGGCACTCAGAACTGTGCCCGCGCACAGTTCTGAGCCTAGCCACCCATGGGTGGCTCGGCCTTGGCCGAGCCACCTCAGGGTGGCTCGGCTTGGGCCGAGCCACCCTGGGGTGGTTCGGTTTCGGCCGAGTCCCCGGGTGTTTGTCCGTTTCGTCCTTTGTTTCCGGTTCTGGTTCTCTTGTGTGGTTGATTGACTTGGCAACGACTCTTTGACTTGATTCCAGATTTGGCAGTGAGTCGGGTTCCTGATATGGCAGTAAACCAACTTCTGAATTTGAGTCCGGAATTGATGTTGATTTGATCGTGATTCATCCGAGTTCGCTCTTGTTTAGATGACTCGGTGATTCACCTAAACATTGGTTTGATTCCGCGTGCGAGTGGATGCATTCCAATGCTTGGGTGCGATTTGTCGCCTCGTTAACCTGCTCCGTTGCGTATAGCTTGGCTTCAGCGTTGGCGAGCTAACGGTCTTGTTTGGATACGTCGCCCGGTGGTCCGTTTGTTAAATCGGCGTCGAGCTGTGCTAAGGGACCTATAGGCAATTTTATACGCCTACAGATACCCCCTCCAAAGTATTTCAGTCTCATTCTTTTATAGAAGAGTCTGGAATACTTTGGATGTGATTGTCCCAACCTTCAGTCGGTGTAACGGGACTCTGGAATGACTTCTGTTCTGGATTCCTTCAATTCCTTCAGGCTATTCAGTGCTTTGTAGAATGCCTGTAGGGGTTCCGGTGCTGCATTTATTGTCTGACCGTTGTTGGAATTTGAACTTGAAGTCGATTCTTGATTTCTTGACTTTTTGGCTCGAGTTTGCTGCTTCAACACAGAACTTATCATCGATTGACTGCGTTGAATCTTCATCTATAACGCGTTGTCTGGCGTTTGAGCTTCATTGCGACGCGTTGTCCGGCGTCCAGGCTTCATTATGATGCACTGTTCGGCATTTGACACAGTTTATACTCGTACGTCTGCTGGAGTACACACGGTTTAAGCTCTTAAGGAATTGGAGCATGGATCTTATCCCAAGGTCGTTGGATGCTCGAGTCACGAGACCAACTCATAAAGTTGATGCGTCAATGACTCGCATATTTATAGGATTTTTGGCAAATCCTCAGCCATCAACGGGTTTGATGCGCCTTTACCGACTACCGTTTGAGTCGGGCTAGCATGCGGATTGTTTTAAGTCCGTTCCGCATGTGACGTTATGCTAAAAGAGTTAACTCTTTTAGTGCTACGATATTGAATACGTAGACTTCGTCTTTCTCCTGTGAAAAGACTAAACAGCAACGTGTATCAGACGTTGACTTAGGATTTTTGGCAAATCCTCAGCCCTCAACGGATTTGTCATGCTTTTACCGATTACCGTTTGAATCGGGCTTACATGCGGATTGTCTTAAGTCCGTTCCGCATGTGACGTTGTGCTAAAGGAATGAACTCCCTTAGACTTGATGCTACGACTTCGAATACGTAGACTTCGTCTTTCTCACGGGAATAGACTACCCGGCGACGCGTGTTAGGCGCTGACTTTAGGATTTTTGGCTAACCCCAAGCCTTTAACGGATTTGATTAACCTTTACCGACTACCGTTTGAGTCGGGCTAGCATGCGAATTGTCTAAATCCGTTCCGCATGTAACGTTGTGCTTAGAGACTGAATCCTCTAAGACTTGTTGCTATGACTTTGAATACATAGACTTCGCCGTTGTCATGGGAATAGGCTACCCAGCAACGTGTATTAAACGTTGACTTATCCCTCCTTAGGCTTCGGGATAAAATACCCCAGAATCGAACTCTGGTGTCTTTTTCTACGGGGAAAGACTAAACCGGCGACGCGTGTTAGGCGTCGGCATATCCTTTCTTAGGATTCAGGATGAAATTCCCCATGCGTGTAAGGCATGGATTTTGGTGTTATTAATAACAACCTGTCACAATGTTGAATATGTGAACGGGTGTTCTTTTTAAACGGTTAAGAACTGACCGGCAGCGCGTGTCAGGCGCAGACTTATCCTTGCTTAGGTTTCAGGATAGAATACCCCAGAATCGAACTCTGGTGTCTTTTTGTGCAGAAAAAAGACTAAACCGGCAGCGCGTGTTAGGCGCAGACTTATCCCTGCTTAGGATTCGGGATAAACTTCCTAGGATGAATCCTGAATTCTTCGAAAAGGATTGGTATGGGGAAGGAAGAATTTTATATTCTATTCCCCGAACAAAGAAGGAAAGGAGACTCGAGGTGGGATCTCCACCCCCAGAATCCGGAAAGGTGAAACTGAGAGTGGGATCTCCACTCCGAGAATCGAAAAGATTCGGATAACCCTAACTGTCGGAAGGTTTGATTATCGAACTAAAGATGAATTTCTCGTTTATCGAGAATGAATCGTGGTTTTGGTCCTAACTGTAGGAAGGTTTGACCAAGTGGGAGGTTTGAGGTGACCCTAACTGTAGGAAGGTTTGATCACTCGATTTGAAAGTGGACCTCTCGTTCATTGGAGGAATCGAGAGGGGTTTTTGGTTTTGGTCCTAACTGTAGAAAGGTTTGACCGAATGGAAGGTTTAAGACGATCCTAACTGTAGGAAGGTTTGATCGCTTGATTTGTGGACCTCTCGTTCATTGGGAGAATCGAGAGGGGATTTTGACTGTGGTCCTAACTGTAAGAAGGTTTGACCAATCGGGAACTTTACGTCCAGACTCTAACAGAGAGAGTGTTGAGTGCACAGACACAGTGAGAATTTGCATGGGAGTCCTTATTCATTACATTGCTGTGGTTTTGGGAACTTCCCGTTACATAAATCGTCCACCCCCAGTTTCCTCTGCGGAACTGGTTCGGACATTATTATCAGTTAACTAACCGGGTTATCCTTAAGAATATTAGCTTAATATTCTCCAGGAACTTCCCGTCAAAAGTGGGGAAACAGTTTAGACTCATATACCTATTGGAGTATCAGGGAGTAGTTTAACCTCTTATACCGGTCGGAGGATTGAGAAACAGTTTATACTCGTATACTCTTTGGAGTTTTGAGAAGCAGTTTATACTCGTATACTCTTCGGAGTGTTGAGAAGCAGTTTATACTCGTATACTCTTCGGAGTGTTGCCGTTCTCAATTGGCTTACCTTAGCGTTATGACGCCGTTATAACGCCGGCTTCGACCAAGGTCTGAATGCTATTCCTGAGAGCAAAGCAATCCTTGGTGGGATGAACAACCCTTCTGTGGTATGCACAGTACTTTGGGTCCGTAGTGTTATCAGCTTCCTCCTGATTCGTGATAGGTGGTAGCTTGATCTTGTTGCCTTCGAGGAGCGATTCGAAGATGGTTGGAACGTCTTCGTCCTTGAAGGAATACTCTCTCTGGAGTCTCGGACCCGAAGTCTTCTGCTGCCTTCGGGATTGCTGTTGTGACGCTTGATTAGCACCACCAGCAGCTGCAGGGGTTTTGCCCTTACCACGGGAAGCGAAGTTTGAGTCCAGCAGATTAACCGTCGGTTGGTTCCTTTCGGCCTTCTTCCTTTTAAGGAAGCGTTCGGCTTGTTCACCGCGCACCTTCAGATCCTTCCAAGTGTCAGACGGTGCTGTCCCCATTGCCTCCAATACGTCCAATGCGAGGTTGTTGTGGCAAGTTTGGAGGATGAATTCCTCTGTGATCGGGTCCCGGCAATTCATCGCCTTGTTCCGGAACCTTTTGACGAAGGTATCGACTAACTCCCCGTCCTTCTGCTTCTCATCGAGCAATGATCCGATAGATATCTCGGTGTCGTCGTCGAAGAAATTTGCAAGGAACTTCGTCTCCATGTCGTCCCAGCTGTTCACGCTACTTGGCTTGAGGCGGCGATACCAATCGAAGGCGGCT
>NC_033800.1:7343206-7394237 GCF_001876935.1 Asparagus officinalis | reverse complement strand
GTTATGGGGGATCTGATTTTATTATCAGTGGATATGTTGATTCTGATTATGCAGGTGATCGTGATAATAACAAATTCACCACATGCTATGTGTTTGCACTTGCTGGCGGAGCTGTAAGCTGGGTTTCAAAACTGCAGTCAGTTGTGGCTACTTCAACAACAGAAGCAGAATATGTAGCAGCTACACAAGCTAGTAAAGAAGCGATGTGGTTGAAGATGGTGTTAGAGGAACTCGGCCATGAACAAAAGAAGATTGCTCTATTTTGTAACAGTCAGAGTGCTTTGCATTTGGCAAGAAATCCAGCCTTTCATTCAAAGACCAAGCACAATCGAGTTCAGTACCACTTCGTTCGTGAGAAAGTGGAAGAAGGAACAGTGGGTATGCAGAAAATTCACACCAAAGATAACCTAGCAGATTTTTTGACAAAAGCAGTCAGTACTGACAAATTTATTTGGTGTTGATCCTCTTGTGGTCTGACGGAGACGTAAACAACATGAAGATGACAAGATAGAAAGAATGGTGCGAAGATATGATTGATACTCAATCAAATCTTCAAGTGGGAGATTGTCAGGCGCCTAACAAAGACACATCACCGAAAGAAGCAGCCACCCACGTTTTTTCATCCAATGCAGCCTTTGTTGATTTTTTAAAAGAAAACAAAAGAGCGGGCCCTACAGCTACAGTAAAATATTAATATTTTATTGTGCATAGTGTTTTTCCAAAAACTATAAATAGGCTTCAAATCCTTAAGGAAATCTCATCCCAGAAACAACTTCTTATATAGAAGAGTGAGAGAGAAAAAAATAGAGAGAGTTTCTCCTTGTAAAGAGAGAGTTTGTAACTCCAGAGTTTTCTCCTCATAGTGAATTCTTCTATCCTTGCCCGTGGACGTAGGCAATCAAGGCCTAACCACGTAAATCTGTGTGTCCAACATTTTATCTCTACTTTTGCTCTACTATTGCTGGGACCCTGCTCTATTGGGCCCCGGGTTTGTCCCAACACGTATGCCTCCGGCAGCGCAAGAGCCTTGCGGATTGGGACAAGCACCTCCGTTCTTAATCGATCACGAAACCTGTAAGCATAGTGCTCTTCTTCAGCCTCTTTATACTCATCCGTGGAATCCTTAGGCCACATCCGGCGAGCGATGCTCTCACATAAAAGTTTTGATTTGTTGAAGGATTAATCAAGCGTAGCGGCACCATTTACCTGCTAGCCCGATTTTGTTCTGATTCCCCAATTCCAGCTGCTCTGCATCGGACGCCAGCATAGCTGTAAAAAACTTCGAGACGCGATCATGCAAGAATCAATAATTTACGTCTCTGCTGTATCTCTCGAAGGCTAGCTTCACAAGATCAGTCTTTTTTTTTAATCTCCTCAGTTGTGCAGCCTTCTCGCTCTCGATCTTCATCTTTGCAAGATTGGCCTCGATCCTCTTCTCCATGGCTACAGCCTTCGGGGCCTTTCTGGGCTTCTTCACGGATGGATTCTGGCGATATCTCCCCCGCAAAACCCCGTTATACTTTGATCTAAATATACCCCTTGGAACCCCATCATACTTTGCTCTGATTCTTTCATACTTTTGCTAGCCTTTAAGCCTTTTTTGACATGCTTTGCAAGAAAAGGAATTACGAGTGAAGTATGACGAGGCTGCCATAATCTGTTTTTGGCCTCTCTTGAATTTGTTCTCGCATTTTGTCCAGCTCTCCTCTTGTAACAAACCTTACTTTTTCCCCCCCTAGTTGGGATATCAATTTCAAACTCAGCAGAAGCAGCTCTTTTATCACTTTTAGGTGTCGGTGACAAAGGGTTTCCATTAGATGGTGAGCTTTACGAGTGAGGAAAGAGCTCTGGGACATTGTTCAGCATGCTCACGTAAGATACATAAGGCTGAGGCCGTGAAGAGTAAGGTATGAACCCCTCAACACCATTGATCCCAGCGGAAGGAGCCTGCGATGAAGCATAGTGAACAAAGCCCGTATTAAGCCTATTGGACTGCATTCCATCCACCAACATTACGAACTTCATTCATTTCCAGCATATCTCTACATGATACAACAATCAAATTTTCACTTAAAAAGTCACAACTATTCATGAAAGTTGTATACTTTGTAAGAAATTGTTACATCTCTAATATTATACGAGTCAATATTGCATAGCTATGCTATGAAACATTACATAATAAGAGAGTTTAAAGATACACATTGTTCAAAGTACATTACATAATACCATAAAACAAGTACAAATAAGTAAACAAGACATTGGTTTAGGATAAACATGATTCAAGCAGACATTGAATCAATTCCAGTCTCTCTGTTGTGTCGCCGTCACGGTATTGTTGACAATAATCAGTCCACATAGCCAAAGTTATATCATCTCTCTTTGCCTTCCATTCATTTCTAGTTTGCGTTTGCTCCTTTTGAGACAGGTTTTGAGAAAAGCAAACAATGTTCTCACCATCCTGGCCAGCTATTTCACCATCAACATCCTCAATTTCCACATCCTCATATAACCAATTAATCATCACCCGGGTCTTCAGTCGCAATGACATTGTGAAGTACAATGCATGCTAAGACAATGTTCACCTAAATATCAAAAGGATAACGGGCCTTTGCAGTTAAAATCTTGAAACAGTAATTTTTCAAGATTCCAAAAGTAGATTCAATTTTACACCTAAGCTTTGAATGCCGTAAATTAAACAATTCCATCCTGTTACTTGGTGTTCTTCCTTCATGCTCATTGAGATGATAACGCACACCGAAGGTCACCGCATTAAAAATTAAGTAGCGTATAAATACCATGCTCTTCAATGAAAGTTCAGCTTTCTCTTTGTCACAAGGAACTTTGGTATTTTTGAAAAGTGGCTACAATGTTTACTATTACAGCTCCAAATGTTTACTAACTAAAAACACCATTTGTTTTTTTGTACAATTAACTTATTTTTATACTATAGTTGCACAGAAGATAGATATAGTTTAAGATAGAATATACAAGTGCAAACGTGACAGGCTGTTATTAATTGCAGTTGAATTATTCCATATACCCAAAATATCCAAAAATCAAGGAAAATAAAACCAAAAGAAGGTAAAAACCCTTCATTCAACCCTTTGATATGCATTAGCATAGAAAATAGCAAAAAAGAAATACATCATACCGACGTTGACTTTTGGTCGCAATGCGTTGACTGGCGTTGACCTAGGGTTTCGGATCACCCGACGTTGACTTTTGGTCGCAACGCGTTGACTGGCGTTGACCTAGGGTTACGCGTTGATCGACATTAACACAGTTTATACTCGTACGTTTGCTGGAGTCTACACAGTTTAAGCTCTTAAGGTATTGGAGCATGGCGGTCCCAAATATCGGGCTACAGGACCAACTATTAAAGCTGATTCATCTGCATGTATAGATCTTATCCTGAAGTTGTTGGATGCTCAAGTCACGAGACCAACTAATGGAGCTGGTGCATCAATGACTCGCATTTATAGAATTTTTGGCAAATTCTCAGCCATCAACGGGTTTAATGAGTCTTTACCGACTACCGTTTGAGTCAGGCTAGCATGCAGATTGTTTAGATCCGTTCTGCACATAACGTTGTGCTAAAAGAGTTAACTCTTTTAGTGCTACGACATCGAATACGTAGACTTCGTCTTTCTCACGGGAATAGACTACTCGGTAACGTGTGTTAGACGTAGACTTAGGATTTTTGGCAAAGCCATCAACGGATTTGATGTGCCTTTATCGACTACCGTTTGAGTCGGGCTAGCAAGCGGATTGTTTAAATCCGTTCCGAATGTGACGTTGTGCTAAAGGAATGAACTCCCTTAGACTTGATGCTACGACTTCGAATACGTAGACTTCACCATTGTTACGGGAACAGGCTACCCGGCAACGCGTGTTAGGCGCTGACTTATCCTTACTTAGGATTCAGGATAAAAGTCCCCAAACTCGGATTCTGGTGTCTTCTTCAATCGGTAAAAGACTAAACTGGCAACGCGTGTTAGGCGTTGGCTTATCCCTGCTTAGGCTTCGGGATAAAATTCCCCATGCGTGTGAGGCACGGATTATGGTGTTATTAATAATAACCTGCCACAATGTTGAATATGTGGTCTTTTGTCCTTTTTACGGTCAAAGACTAACCGGCAACGCGTGTTAGGCGCTGACTTATCCATACTTAGGCTTCAGGATAAAACTCTCCAGACTAGAATTCTGGTGTCTTCTTCAATCGGTGAAAGACTAAACCGGCAACGCGTGTTAGGCGTTGACTTATCCCTACTTAGGATTCAGGATAAAATTCCCCGTGCGTGTGAAACACAGATTTTGGTGTTATGAATAACAACCTGTCACAATGTCGAATATGTGGGCTTTTGTCCCTTTTTTTACGGTTAAGGACTAACCGGCAATGCGTGTTAGGCGCTGACTTATCCCTTCTTAGGCTTTGGGATAAAATACCCCAGACTGGATTCTAGTATCTTTTTCAATCGGTGAAAGACTAAACCGGCAACGCGTGTTAGACATTGACTTATCCCTACTCAGGATTCGGGATAAAATTCCCCGTACCTGTGAGGCACGGATTTTGGGAGTTGAAAAAGTGGTGTCTTCTCTTGGGGCAAAGACGAACCCGAAATGAGAGAGGAAGAATTTATATTCTATCTCCCGGTACTGAAGAGGAAGAATTTTATATTCTATCTTCAGTTGGAAAGGAAACTCGAAGTGGGATCTCCACCCTCAGAATCCGGAAAGATGAAACTAAGAGTGGGATCTCCACTCCGAGAATCAGAAAGATTCAAGCAACCCTAACTTTTATAGGATTGATTGTCTAATCCAAGAAAAGAGTTCCTCGTTTATTGAGGGGAAATTCTGATTTCAACCCTAACTTTTATAGGTTTGGTTAAAAAGGAAAAGATGGAAGTCTTTCGTTTATCGAAAGGGATGACTTGATCTTAGTCCTAACTATCTGCAGGTTTGACTAAGTGAGGTCGGAGACAATCCTAACTTTAATAGGTTTGATTGCTCAAATTGAAAATTGACCTCTCGTTCATGGAAAGAATCGAGAGAGGAATCTGGCTTTTGCCCTAACTTTTATAGGTTTGACCTGAAAGTAAAGAGAGAGGTATACCAGAAGCAGTAGAAATACTGGTTTGTACTAGCCACTCGATGGAGGATTTTGACGTTAAGTGATCAGGACTTAACACGTCAAGCTTTGAAAATTGCCATGAATTGGCGGATAGAAATTTTAGTGGACCCACCGTCAATTGATTTGATCAGTGGGGGGATTTTTGTGAGGAAAGGTTGATCTGTGTCAAACACCAATAGGAGTTTTGTGAGGGAAGATTGATCCAACGAAGCGATCGAATCTCGTCTCAGCAAAAGAGTGTTCGGAAATCACAGTGGGGGTTTAGTGTTTATCACTTTGTTTGTAATGATCGGGTTATCCCTAAGAAAATTACATATAGTATTCTTCCGGGAACTTCCCGTTTCATGAATCATCCACCCCCCAGCTTCTTTGCGAAACTGGGTTACATGATCGGGTTATCCTTAAGAATATTACATATAAAAATTCTCTGTATGCCCTTGGATCCATGTCATATATCTCTTTCATGTACTCATTCCATTCTGCTATTGTGTATTTATAACAAACACTTTGGAGTAAGTTCCCAAGAACATGAGTGTCCTTCGACTTCATACCCAAGTCCTTAAGCTTTAACCTGAAATTTTCAACAAGATGTAGAACACACCTCGAGTGTAGAGCTTCTGGAAAATACTCTTTTACTGATTCTTTAATTCCTTTGTCCGCATCAGAAATTATAACCAATTGGTGGGGAGGATTGTAAGGGTCAGCCCTCTCATAAAGTATGGACCATAGACCTTGGAGGAACCACTTCCAATTCATCAAATTCTCTTGATCACATATGCAATACGCTAAGGGAAATATACCTTGGTTCCCATCGTATGCTATGGCCGAGAGGAGAATACCTTTATATCGATCCTTCAAAAATGTACCGTCCAAAAATAGAAGGGGTCTGCATCCACTCAAGAAACCTTTGATGCATGCAGCATAACAAACAAAGAGTCTCGAAAACCTCCCCTCATTCTGGTCAACATGTATGTAACTGCCGGGATTTGTCTCTTTTACCATGCGCTCATACCTAGTCGTGTAAGAAGAAACAAACCAACAAGTTAACATGTTATCCGTGTAGCTTAACAAGCGACCAAAAAAAGCTAACACATTATTGGGGTAACTTAACAAAAGTTAACATGTTATTTACAAGAGTTAACATGTTAGTCGTGAAACTTAACATGTTATCAATGTTATCAATGAACTTAACAAGGAACATGTTAACTATTTGTTTTAACAAGCAAACTTTGAAACTTAACAAGTTAATAATAAAGCTCAGCATTTACCATCGTAGTTGATCATACGACTCATATATATCCCCGTAAAGCTTCTCCTGTGCTCTCTCTTTCCCCCACCATATCTTACTGTAATCAATTCTAAGGCCGTAGTTTGTGAGGAACTCCTTTTGCACATCAACGGGTCGGATTTCTGGACGGACCTTCAGGAGTGGTTGTAACTGTGTTGCAATGAATTTACGGGATGCCCTTGAACGACCTGTATTTTGCCCGTACTGCCCACAAGTATGTTCATTAACAAACTTCTTGATCGATAGTCTATTTGCATTCTTAACAGGTGAAGCAAACAACATCCATGGGCACTCGTAAGTTTCTTTATATCGGCAATATACACGGATACGTTTTGGTTCGTTCTTTTTAAACTCATAATCAAACATTTTGGCCAGAGAATAGTATGTCAGCGCCAACCTTAATTCTTCAGCACTTTCAAATTCTTGACCCTCTTCAGTTAATGCATTATGCCACCAACCAGGAATCATTACTGTGTTGTTAATAATGTCATCAGAACGCACTACACTGCTACCACTGGGATTATCAATTGGAATTCTTTCAGAACCATGGTTTGCGGCAGAAGTACTATCAATAAACTTTGGCTTCAGTGTATTCATAATGCTGCACAAATATAATTGGTTTTTCTTAAAATAACAAATAGGACTTGTACTTAAATAATGCAGTACCCTTAAGAGTTAACAAATATGCCCTAAAGCTTAACAACCTTCGGTAGAAAGTTAACATATATCAGTTAAAAGCTAACATTTAACCTGCTCTATGCAATTCATAAGTTTTCAAATAAATTAAGTGTAAATATAACTTACATTTCAGGAGGTTGCTTCGGGGTGTTCTCACATCTGGAAACATCTACATCTATATTAGCTCGAATATGGATCTCCAGACACCCGATATTACGGTTGTGCTCCACCATACACTCCATATCATCCTCATTCTCGATCTCAAAACTCAGATCAGGGATCCTTTCAGATTTATAAACCATTGATAGCGCATCATAAGGAACCTTCAACCTCTCAGCCACGTCGAACTTAAACTCAAAAAAAGAGGTTGCAGAAGTTACCCTTGAGAACACTGCTCTCTCACCCAAGGAAACCATGCAAATAAGGGGGCTCTCCGCCATAAATGAAGGGGATTTAAGAGGAGTTATGAAGGGCACTTTAGGACAAGTAGGGGGCTGAAGATCATAAGCCCTAACCGCAAAGATCTGCCCTTTGCACCATAAATACACTCTCTTCAAAGCCGAGTGGGTTAACAGGAGATATAACGGAGGGAGCGCGCCAAAATTTCCCCCCAAAACGGCCATCATCTCGCCTTAAATGCGACGGAGAGGTTTCGCCAGCGATCGGATCTCGTTTTCGAGGCACGGAGTTGAAGGCGGGGGTATTTTAGGGAGGCTGGGTGCAAATACGGGTGTGAGAACTGCTTTTAGGGCCCAGTTACATTTTTTTGAAAATTTAAGGGCTTAGCCACATGGGCCAAACTACAGGGGGCTGGGCCACATTGTTTTTTCAAGTTTGGGGCCTTGAAGCAATTTTTCCTTCTTTTTAAGCTCTCAAAAGAAAAGAAAATGAAAAGAAACAAAGCTGAGAACCTGCTCTCAGTTCTCAACAGTGGCTCTTCTTCTCCAAAAGAATCCCTGTCAAAGAGAAACAAACTAAAACCCTTACCAACTTCCAATCCCTCTTCAGAACATCTCTTCCTCCTCTTAAAACGTTCATGTAGCATCTGAACTTTTCCTGTGGCATTGGTGGAGAGGAAACAGAGTGTTTCCCTATGCTATTTTTAGAGAGAAGACATGGAATAGCGGTTTGTAGCGAGGAGGAATCTTGCACGAACTCTTGTTTGGAATTTTCAGCGGCATTGAGGCAAGATTATCCTCATCCAAACCTTCTCTAGTTGAATTTATGGCAAGTTAAAAATGAGATATTTTCATGCTTGAGTTTAAACTGTTGTTTTAAAACAAATTAGTTCTTGATGATAAATGTTAATCAAATGCTAGAACTTTAATTTTGTTTCCTCATTGTTGATATTATATATATATATATATATATATATATATATATATATATATATATATATATATATAAAACAAAAACTTGTATGTGTGTATGTGAATGAGCTTGAAGTATGTACACACAAGTATAAACCTAAAACTAAATTACCCAAGCTATCTTGATCTTCAATATGGCTCGACTTGGTAAACTTGGATGAAGCTTTAACTTGAATATTTGACTTGAATTGCATTGCTTCACTCCGATATTCTGCCAGCCTCCATTAGATATGATCGTTGAAGCACAATTCCATCCATCCTCCAACGGATATGATCATGAAAGCTCTAGTCCATCCATCCTCTAACGTGGATATTTGTGTAGATTACTTAACAAAACAAATGCAAACACTCGACACACGTTGTTAGGAATTGTTTATAATCATCAAAACAAGATTAGGGAATAGGCTCATAAACATGAGGCCAACAAAATGTCCATCTTATTCTCTTACTAGTAAACAACATGTGGAAGTAAACAATAGGTGGAAGTGAATTTTTTATAACTGAATAAAACCCTTAATGACTAGATAAAACCTAATATTTTTCTTTGATGAATTCAAGAATTTATTTTTCATTAATAATAATAGATTTTTTCCGTATTGGTCCTTTACATCATTAATATTTTGAAATTATATATTTAAATTACTAATTAATATTAAATCATTAATATTTTAAGGCTTTAAACATCATTATTACTCTGGAAGACAAAATATTAAAACCACACATGAAAATATCTAAAAAAATTAATATATTATGATAATTATAAAGTTATTTACAACGATGTTACAATAAATAAATAAACCTAAAGTAAATAATTATATTTGACCACGTGCGCATATATTCCTTCTAGTATAATAAGAGAAACACAAAGAAAATGCTACTTAGGCCTTGAATGTATTATATAGTTCACCCTAGTTTGCACTTACATAACTTGTTCTGAAAAAAAGGATATTTTTATAAGAAAAGCTTACAATCGAATCGAATCTAAGACAATTGAGGTTTTCGGAAACTAACTTGTTTTAAAAACTATATATAGCTGCAAAAGAAAATTTTTAGTTCTGAAAAAAAGAAAGAAATAACAGCTTTAAAATGCATTAGGAATGAGTGCAATATACGCGGGTATAATAAATGTTAGATTTAGATTGTATCATAACCGCCTACTAAATAATTAACGATTAAAATAAAAATAGTGCTCTCTTCACTACTTTTTTATAGTATGGAGGATCCAAATTCGCAAATTCTCGCATACCGGCCAGAAAGAAATAAAATAAACAATGAGCCCGTACATAATAAACCTGCATGACATTCAACGCAAACAAATCCTTACATTTTTCTAACGTCGCAAGCTTCTAGCTAGCGACACGCGTTCGCTTTTCCCATTCACAAAACACAGCCATGGATCACCACACCTCGCAAAGCCAACATATACACACATCATATCATACTTTCCAACATTAACAGAAAGGTCCCAAAAAGGTCGCTGAGCCAACATATACACATCACATCATACATTCCAACATATTAGCAGAAAGGTCCCAAAAAGGTCGTTGAGCGCACATCTCGCACCAGCATCATTTGGCTTCATCAGCTGCCGCCTCCCGATCGATGAACACATCGGTCAGAACAGTCCTCGACTGCAGAGAAGCCTCGAGCAGCTTCAGACCCTAACACAAAAAAATCCAATTGAATCGATCAAAAAATGTAGGAAAAAGTTAAAAGAAAATTTCAATTCAGGCTCACCTCGCTCATCCCCAGATTCACCGTCCGCTCCTCAAGCGATCCGACGTCCTTAACATCGAACTTGGCCAGCATCGTGATGCTAGAAAAAGCAGACATTGGCGTAATGGTGAGATCGTCCATCACGGTATAAGTCACCATTCCCTTCACTATCACGGCCATGGAAACCACCTCAGCGGTCATCTGAAGACCGCAAGAACAGCGAGCAGCATAAACATCGGCAGAGCTTGCACAGCTATTAGGGCATCTATATACCTTTCGCCCATTTGTTGGTGTTGGTGTTGGTGTCGAGCTTGTGCCAGTAAAAAACAGAGTATTCTTTGAAATGGGATTTAGGAGACTGGTTCTGCTTTTGTTAGAGACTACCGATGCAGCCCACCATTAATTTTTCTTTGGTAATAAGCTTAATAATTGAGCCTAGTGGCAAGGAGAGGAGGCTGAAGAGGAAATCTACTACCTCTGTCCCTGCTTCTGCAAACAAGAATTTGTTGGTTTTTCTGTCTATCACAAGCTTTAAGCGGAGTTGGGTTGCCATGGGTCTTGTGGAGCTCTTGCTCTTATGTCTCCTTTTATTTAGGGGGTGTTTGTTTTGTATCCCAAAATTTATGGATATGGATTTCACCATAGAATTTGAAATCCATAAATTTTTTTACATGTTTTGGGATCTCTAAAATTTTGTTTGTTTCATCAATATTTTGGGATTTGGAGATAACAATAGCACTTTTATCACACATATTGTATATCGTGCATACTAACTTCTTATATAATGATATATGAAGTTGTAGTATGATATTTCTCTACAAATACTTGAATCGAGTCAAACCTTATATCCCCAGTAAATAGGCGTTTACTCAGTAATTATTATACCTAAGAAACTGCCCATAGTCTAGTATATATTATATACAGAGGAATCCAGCGTTACTATCACTAAGACGCGCTTTGTGACTTACTGCTAGTTATTAAATCATATCGAGTAACGTAATCAATGTATATTCCTATATTTGGAACATATATGATTATATCATATATAATGATATATTGTGATTCGTCGTGTTTCCAATAATGATCATATGTATTATTATAAATTTTACTAATAAATTGTTATTCTACTAGATGTATTCTTCATTTCAGCTGAATCAGGGGCGTCTATTACATCTTAATAATCATTTCAATATGTTATAACCTATACCTTACATTATATGGTGAAGGTTATCATATTATAATATTTGAGTCTACTGTATTTAATGTATATTTTACTTTATTATATAATTATATATAATATATAACAATATAATATATGTACCGATTATATAATTATTATTATATATATATTAAATTATAAATTATATAAATTATTTATATATATATTATATAATATATATATATTATTTATTATATAATATAATATATTATATATATATATATAATGCTACAGTAATTTACTGCAGCATTTACTAAAGCATGAACATTGATTCTTGGGTCCTCCTATAATTATAGAGGAATAGATGTATTATATTAAATATTATATTATTATAATATTATATTTAATATATTAATCTTATATTAATCTTATATTATAAGCATTAATACATCAATATCCAACCTACATCCTCTCTCAATTGTAGGATTTCACAAATTCTAAAATATAATAGTTTTTTTATTATTTGGGGATTCAATATCCCAAAATTTGTTTTGAAACAAACATGGTTTATGGAATTCTAAAACCCAAAAAACTTGTAATCCACCTTATATCCCAAAAAAAAGTTGAAACAAAAGAGATGATTTCACAAATCCTAAAAATATATTATTTTTTTATAATTTAGGGATTCAATATCCAAAAAAAAAAGTGAAACAAACAAAGTTTAAGGAAAACCAAAACTCAAAAAAATCACTTTTTACATCCCAAAATTTGAAATCCACCCTATATCCTAAAAAAAAATGAAACAAACACCCCCTTATAGATTTTGAAATTTTTTTGACCTCTTGCTTTTTCCCTGATTTGGCTTGATGCGACAATACACTGCTGTTTTCACGTTGGAAATCCATACCGCTAGATTTGCAAATCTTGTTCCTTGACCCGCAAAACGCCAAAGAATGGAAAACGAGTTTTATGTTTTCCGATACTGTATTCTATGCGCTTAGGGTCCGTTTGGATTGATTTTTTAGAGCCGTAAAACGAGAAAAGACGATTTTAAGAGAAAGCTGCCAAAAAGCTGATATTTTTGACAGTTTTCCCCCATTTTACACCTCCAAAAAATCAATCCAAACGGGCCCTTAGCACTTAAGTATCGTAATTATTTATTTTTATTTTATTTTTTTACTAAAATTTATTCTTTGATTTTAATTTGATAACTTTTGCTCATTTATGTTTCTAAAATTTAATATGGCGGTTATTTATCTTTTTTTAATATTTATTTGAATGGGCTACACTCAATTTTAAGTTTTATGCTGATAATTGAATTGACACGAAACCAAAATAAAACCAATTGGAATATGCATGTTATTTAAATCGACATGAAACAAAGTTTTACCTAATAAAGTATAGTGCTGTAAAAGTAAAAAATACTTAAAATAGCATTATAATAGTAAAAGGAATAATTAAAACCAATAAGCATAGACGATTGATTAGAAGTGGCTAAAATATGGATCTTATTCCTAATCATCGATAGACTTCATTAAAAACCATAAACTAAACATTAATGCTAATTATAATAAAATTTTATATGATAAAAGCATTCACAAAATAAGTATTAAAATATTTAAATTTCGTGAAAATCTCTTCCAAATATTTCTAATTTTACTCAAAAAATTAGGTTGTTCTATAAAATATTAAGACAATATTGTCTTTTATACTTTCCATTTTATTTTTTATTGAGCTAAGATCAAGCTTTTTCATTTTTCACGAATGTGATCGTTGGCCAGGCAGCCCGGGCCTAACCCTGTCCCGGCCTGGTCCGAACGGCCATAACGACTATTTTTACGCTTGTGACCAAATACCCTAAAAACGGTCAAAAAAGGCCAAAATTTGAAGGTGTTTTGATCATTTGGCTAGGGGGCTGCCTCTATAAATAGAGAGGGTTTTTATTTATTTTTCTCATCCAAAACTCATTTACTTCTCTTTAATACTCTCTAATACTTTCTTATTTGCGTTTTTGCTCTCTAATTCTTCAATCAAATGGTTTCCTCCTCTGCTTATGAAGGGCAAATCCCAACTCCCGATATTGAAACGAGGCATAATACTCCTACTACAGGAGCTACAGTTACTCCTCCTACCGGTGTTGATCATGAATCCGGTGGCGATGATTCTGCACCTAGAGCTTCTAAAAGGCCGAGATCCGATGTGTGGAACTTCTTCGAGAAGATAGAAGTCACCGGTGATCAATACGGTAGGCTTCAAGCCTTGAATTTTAATTTCAAGAAAAACTCAGCTTCAAACCTTTCTCATATTTTGATCAGCATAATCTGAACTAATTAAAATACCTCATCAATTGAAAACTCGATCATGGGGGAAAAATTCAAAATTGGATCAAAAGCCTGAGAACAGCAGAAAACATAAAATGCTAAGGACCCGCACTATAAACTTAATGCTGACGTTTTCGGCGCCTTTGGAGCAACGACATTGTTCAGTGCATTGCAAGATATCATACAATCTTTCAACAAGTCTAAAGCCTGCAACATAGAAAATATTACAATAAATTTCTCCTAGCAAAATGAGGATTTTATATATTTACCAAAAGGCTCAACAATCACAGTGCGCTCATACACATGCAGACAGACATGCACACAGACATGCACAAGCATCAAAAGACACAAGAATACAAACAATACATAATAACTTGTTTATGTAGTTCTCATCTATCATTCACTAATTTCTCAATAGGATGTTGAGAAGATTTTTCCTAATTCAGAAAATAACAGGAACCAAAAGAAAAAAAGTACAGGATCTCTTGAAATTCTAATTTTTGTGTTTGTTTCGCCTCAAATCAAAAGTGGAAGATAATTTTCATGTCAATTCATTGTTTAGTTGGTAACTAATTTTTTAAGACACTTGTTACAACATCCTCCAATTTTCCTATTCTTCAATAATAGATTTATAATCCATGCGGAGCTCCAAGCTAGCAATTTGCTTTCCTTGTTTTAATGACAAGTCACGCGTTTTCTTCCGAAATTTTCCATAAATTTGCTTGCGAATCAAACTGAAGAAACAAAAACATTCTGATCTACTTTTATTTTGTTGGAAAATTTGCTTCAAGGCCCCAAGATTGAAAAAACAATGTGCAACAGCTCCTTGTACTTTTAATGTTTGGTATAAACCCAAAATACACTCCAAAAGTTCATTTCAGCCCCTCCAGCTCACGAGAGTGAGCTGTAACTCTCAGAAACCCGACTCTACCCTTCCCGCTCACTCCGCTACAGCCTCCGTGCGTTGGCAACGATGCCGCCCACTCCGTTACTATCGCGACGCTCTCTCTCTCTCTCCTCTCTCCCTCCCGCACTCTGTCTTTGGCTTTCCCTCCGGCGAAAAACCAAAATCTGCACTCTAGGGTTAGGTCGAAACCGGATCGAAGATGGAGAAAAAATCGGCGAACGAATTCGAAGTTGTTCACCATCCTCCGCCGTCGCTGCAACGTCAGGAACATGCACCGATGAACGACGAGCGAGAAGGCTCGTCGTCGCCTTCCAAGATCGACGAAGATCCCCCTCGCCTTCCAAGACGGACGAAGACCCCCCTTTGTTATTTGAGACCGACAGTGATACCGATTCTCTCACATCCTCCCCCGCCTCCAAGTCTTCGTCCACCCATGCGTCATCATCAGGGAATGGCAGCACCGATGAAGCCATCCAAACGTTGTTGAGTTTCCAAAAGGGTGTAAGGAGAAAAAAAATTACAAGTTCACTAAACGCACCACATAAATCCATAAAGAAGTAAGATAAAGTTATATGTTATATTTTCCAATTTAGATAGATGCTATAGATTTAGGTGAATTGTGAACTATATACCTGGACATTGGTTGAAGGACATGTTAGCTGATACCTTAATGTTAAATGTGAACTATATACCTCTTATTAATATTAAGTTTGGCTGTTGTTTGTTAAGGTTTATAGCGTAACTGTTACAGTTCATCGTTGCATGTTAACTATTGGATGTTGGATGTTAAGTGTGGTTGATGTTAAATGTTTAATTATAATACAGGAAAAAGTCAGGTGCTGCTGAAATTAGACCCACTGCTAGTTTCGCCACATATTGTAAATTTATGAAAGTCCTCGAACCGAGAATGCGGCAGTGTCATTAGGATGCATACCAAGGGTGTACATTCTAGCATTATGTAAAGTTTGGCCGCCCAGCGGTAGATCGACTCACGTTGGAACTTGTATTGAGTCACTATATGGGTAATGAAGTAGCGTTTTCTCTGCCCGATGCCGAAAGTGGGAGAGAAAAGATTGTTAATTTTGATATGGACTGGGTGCATGAACATACAGATTTCCCAATTGATGGGAAAATAATTTACAATAATAAATATCCTTTCCCTAGGCTTTGGGTGGAGTATTTTGATGAACATTTTACTAGAACCCCAAAGAAATCAGCGAAGAATATGCGGCGATATGTGGAAGAGCTACTGCAATCTCTTGTTGAATCAAGAAAGAAGAAGGATATTAAAGATTTTGTGTTACTGCAGATACTTTATCAATGTTCAATGATGTGGTGCCCTAGCAGTGTCCAAGGCATCCCAAGGCTCTTGTTCAAATATGTTGATTCAATTAAAATAGTGATGAATGTGGCCTGGGGGGAAATACATCTATGATCAGACGAAGAAAGGAATTAAGATTGCCAGGGAAGGTCTGCACAGGTCAGGAGTAAGCTAGGTACCTGGATGCATGCCTTTGATCCTTGTAAGTTGGGTTAACCAGTGCATGTGAACGCTTGCATGTATTCTGTCAACTTACGTCAAGAAACCATTAAGGCTTACTGGTTCATGTTAACTATTTTAAGGATCTGGTTAACTATATTCAGGTTCATGTTAACTATAGTGTTTCCAGTATTAAAGTTGGTGTCGTCAGTGTTAACTATATTTCAGTTCAGTTCTATTAATTATATTCATGTTTAAAAGATTAGTAGTGCATACTAACATGTATTATTTGTTTGCAGCTATGGTACTATGAAATGACAGGGATTAAAAGGTATGCCTTGAGCAATAGATTCAAGCCACCCCTCACTAACTGGGTGAAGATTTGTGAGAAGTATGAATCTTTTCGAAAGCGCACAATAGTTGTCAAGGCTGCAAAAGCTAGCATCCAGGTTGTACATAAACCAATAGCTGAAATTAGCCCATCCGATGAGAAATATCCAATCAGAAAGCCATTGATGAGGCTTAGAAGTGAAGGGATTGTACCACAATTTTCAGTCGTACATACGGAGGAGAAGAAAGAAGCAGTAAGGAAGAGGAAGATTGAAGAAGAAAATAAGGTTGAAAAGAAGGAAGAAGAGAAGGAACATGAGAAGAGATGGTCAATAGGTTTGGTAAGTTCTAAGGTGCTAAATCACCATAGTTAACATGTTAACCACAACAGTCAACATGTTAGCCACAATAGATAACATGTTTTCCACAAGAATTGACATGTTAACAATAAGAGTTAACATGTTAGCCATAAGAGTTAACATATTTTCCATAAAAGTTAACATGTTTGCCACAAGAGTTAACATGTTAACCACAAGAGTTAACATGTTACCCACGAGAGTTAACATGTTAGCAACAAGAGTTAACATGTTACCTATATATGATTGAAGAACCTTTGATTTATATGTGTCAACTGTGGGCCTCTTACTGTTAACCTTTATAAGCTTGATGTTAACTGTTTGTTATTTCTAAATTATAGATAATGTCAAAAGCTATTGATGAGGCTTTCGAAAGGGAAGATGAGATTGAAATGTTACCAGTTGAGGAGCAACTGCAATTTTGGAGAAATGCTGCTAAAGTAAACCAGAGATTTTGCCGTACACTGAGGGTCTCAAAGAAATTGTATTGTCAAACTTTCATGAACGAGATTCGTAGACTTAACAAAAATGTTAAGGGGTTGGACGAATCTTGTGACATAGTAGATCCCTTGGTTTTAAAGAACAATGTGAAGAAGCTTATTGCACAGCAACTGAAAGGAAACCCTACAATGAAAGAAGAGAACAAGCATAAAATCGATGGAGAGGACAACTATGGAGAGAGAGACGACGTCACCATGAATGAAGGTGTCGAAATCGATGGAGAGGACAACTATGGAGAGAGAGACGACGTCACCATGAATGAAGGTGTCGAGGAAATGGGTAAGAACGAAGAGAGAGACCTATGGAGAGAGAGACGACGTCACCATGAATGAAGGTGTCGAGGAAATGGGTAAGAACGAAGAGAGAGACGAAGTGATCAAGGATGAGGAGGACAAGCAGATAGTTGAGGATGAAGATGGCTCGAATGGAGAGAGAGACGATGTTACCAAGAATGAAGTTGTCGAGGAAATGGGCAAGAACGAAGAGAGAGAGAGACAATGTGATCAAGGATGAGGAGGACAAGCAGATGGTGCAGGAGGAGGAATGTGTGGTTGAGAATGTTCCACTCAGCAAAGGATTGAAGAGGCCGAGGAAGCCGGTGAGCAAAAAATATGTGGGTTATAGGAGTAAAGCTCCAAGCAAAAGAGCAACCAAGAAAGATAAACTGGTTAGGACACCATTTACTGAGGATAAGAAACCGAGGGCTAAGGGATTGAAGTTGAAAGAAGGTGAGCACAAAGATGAACCCATTGTTGTTGGTGACAAGATAGAGAAAATAACAGTTTACTATAATGACAGTGTTGGCAAGTGGTATGTACTAAAAGCACGTATTTAACAGATGTGGATCGTGCTGTCTTAAAAGAGGTGAATGAGGGTATCCCTGATGTAGGCATGTTTAGTTTACGAGTGTTAGATAGCGCTGGGGCTTTTGTACATAACTACAGAATACCAAGAAATATGGCAGAGAAACTCTCAGCTGAGGAGAACAAATGGCTCGTGCAGTACTGCAAGGAGAAATGTAGCCCGTAAGTACTGATTTCAAAATTTAAAGCTTTCATGTTTAAATTTAACCCACAAAGATTAACATGTTAACCACGAGAGTTAACATGTTATCCATAAGAGTTAACATGTTAGCCACAATAGTTAACATGTTATCCACAAGACTTAACAGGTTAGCCACAATAGTTAACATGTTATCCACAAGAGTTAACAGGTTAGCCATGAGAGTTAACATGTTAGCCACAACAGTTAACATGTTAGCTACGAGAGTTAACATGTTATCAACAAGAGTTAACAGGTTAGCCACGAGAGTTAATATGTTAGCCACAAGAGTTAACATGTTAGCCACGAGAGTTAGCTTTCATGTTTTAAATTTTAACCCTCCGTAACTTATTTCTTGTTAAGGTACGTTGATGTCATAACTACTGGTAACAGCACAATTACATACCCGAAACTACTGTATATGCTCCGCAGGGGAAGACTCGATGATAAAGTAACAGAGGCCGTCTTAGATAGATTACGACTATGATTGCAGTTGCAGGAGAACGCTGTCTTAAACAAGCAGTACGGGATTGTATCTATATATTTCTGCGTAAGACCAATCCTCATATAATTAGTTAACAGCTAAGCTCTTATTTTTAACATGTTAACCACAATAGTTAATATGTTAGATACAACAATAGGCCATAAGAGTTAACATGTTATCCACAAGACTTAACATGTTATCCACAAGAGTTAACATGTTATTCACAAGACTTAACATGTTATCCACAAGAGTTAACATGTTATCAACAAGAGTTAACATATAGCCACAAGAGTTCACATGTTATCTACAAAGGTTAACATAATAGCAACAAGAGTTAATATGTTATTCACAAAAGTTAACATGTTTTTAATAAAAGTTAACATGTTTTCCACAAGAGTTAACATGTTTTTCACAAGAGTTAACATGCAAAATCTCGTCGTTAAAATGTTAACTATATAAACTTGAACCATGTTCACATGTTAAAGGCCGCTCTTTCTTAATGTGTTAATTTTGTGTAACAGCATTCACTCTATGGAGACCAGGCTCATCTGCGGCTATATGAACTATATGAACTTTATATACAACAACATATTACCGTTGGCCGATCAATACTCATATTCCCAATTGTTCGTCATGACCATTGGCATTATGTCGAAGTTAGGTTGAATGAAAATTTAGCGTTGCACTATAGTTCGGTAACTCACTCTGCTTACCTTGAGCCCGTTAACAAAATTATAAACTTCATGGACCATATGAAGGCCGCATTCGATCCTGAAAAGGTGTGTAGGATATTTCAATATAAGGAAATCCCATGCGAGCCTCAAAAGGGAAGATACATTAACATATGAACCTTATTTTATTAAATTTTCATCTCCAAAACTGACCTGTAATATATATTTATATTTTGTTATTTGTAGCTACGACTGTAGGATATACGTTTACCTTTATGTACGGGCTATTCTACAGAAAGGTGATATACTACATGTTACGTCCGCCGATGATTCGTCGGAGGTAGTGCGTGCAAGGCTTGCAGCGGAACTAATAAAAGAAGGTTGGGAATTCAAAAATATAAAGGGCACAATAGCCGTGGAGGACCCAGAATTGAAAGCGTCTGCATGAGCCGCAAATGTACAGCCTAAGGAAGAATGCTATGTAGATAAACAACTATAAACAATCTTCATAATTTTTAGCTTGTATAGATTATTTTCCCAGTAGTTAATATCTCGAGGGTTTAATGTGTTAACAGCTAATGAACTAGTGCCCGGAGAAAGTTAACATGTTAGATGCATAAGTTAACAATTATATCATGTCAGCTTCACTTGTTAAATATGGAGAAAGTTTATATCATATCAGGTTCACTTGTTAAATAATACTGTATACGGGAGCAAGTTAACATGATAAATTATGAACTAGTGCCCTGGAGTAAGTTAACATGTAAGCCGTGTAACTTTACAATGTACGAGAGAAAGTTAACGTGTTATGTGCGTAGCTTAACAAGTTAACAGAGAATTACAGTTAACAGTTCAATTATTATCCACAAGAGTCAACATGATTGCAACAAGAGTTAACATATAATCATCAAGAGTTAACATGTTATCAACAATGGTTAACATGTTATCACCAAGAGTTAACTTGTTATCGACAATAGTTAACATGTTACCAACGAGAGTTAACATGTTATCAACAAGAGTTAATATGTTATCAACAAGAGTTAACATGTTTGCCACAAGAGTTAACATATTAGCCACAAGAGTTAACATATTTACCACAAAAGTTAACATGTTTCCCACAAGAGTTAACATATTACCCAACATGTTATTCACAAGAGTTAACATGTAATAGGTGTAACTTAATAACCTACTAAGAAAATTTTATATGTTAACTGTAATTTAACAATCTAACTAAGTAACTTTACAAACCAAGTAAGATAACATTTTCATTATACTTCACATTGCCCCAAATATATTTCAGTTCATATACACAGTTAACTACAAAAGTATTACAAACACCCAAATATATTTCAGTTCATATACACAGTTAACTAAAAAAATATTACAAACACCCAAATATGTTTCAGTTCATATAAACAGTTAACCACAAAAGTATTACATACACCCAAAAGTATTTTGACAAATCCGTAACTCATATCAATCGGCAATCGGTTCATTGCAAGTTGCGCGGTTGTGGCCTTCGGAGTGGCATCGAGAGCATTTCAAAGGCCGTTTGTACACTGTTCGATTGTTGATACGTCGTGTTTTATTTCTTTTCTTTCTTTTGGTAGTATGTGGTGGAAGTAGCTCGATCTCATCCATTGGCATGCTTTGTTTCTCATAATCTGGTATAGGATAGAGAATCAGGTCATAGCTCTTTTTAAATGCTTCTGTGGACATAAACAAATCGCAATATTGGTAAATGTCTCTCTTCATGTACGAGATGAATGCACATGCATGTTTATACGGAATCTGCATGACGTCCCAAGCACGGTAAGTGCATGTCTTATTCTCCAAATCAATATGGGTAGTTTTATGTGCTTGCACTTCAAATATGTTAGCTGCAGCTTGTTTTCGCCAAAAGTCAGTTCTGCTGTGGAATTCATTATAACTTTGTTCGATTACAACAAATTCGAAAGAATAATCTTTTTATAAGATCTTTTCTACACAACAAAGCAAAAATTATTTCGATTACAACAAATTCGAAAGAATAATCTTTTTATAAGATCTTTTCTACACAACAAAGCAAAAATTATAACTTTTGAGAAAATAACACAATAGCTGTTTATCAACTACTGTTTTTGTGGGACTTTGCCTGTGCCGGGAGCGCGTTAGCTCGTGGACCACCGAATCACAGATCGTGAAGAGGGGTTTACTGATTCTTCCTTCGTTATCGAAGTTAGAAATTGAAACGATATCTTATCGAAGTAAGATAGTCGTTCTTCTTAAAATCAAGTCAAGGCTTAATTTCAAGGAGTTGCTCCAAGAACTTAGATCTCTGCTCTCTCTGCTCTGGAATGCTCTAACAAATGCTCGATCCTCGTCAGAAATGACCCTAGGGGGGTATTTATAGCCTCAAGGGTCTGTAACTGCAAAAACTCAGCAATCATAGAAATCAGTACGGCGAGACAGTGTTTGCTGTCTCGCTGGGGCGAGACAGTGTTTGCTGTCTCGACCCGCGAGACAGTAAATTTGCTGTCTCGCCCAGCGAGACAGTAAATACTGTCTCGGAAAATAACAGTTTCTCGCTGTAACTGTTCTCCCACGTTTCAAACTCTGTTATTTTGGCAGTTATCCACGTGATTTTCGCCCACGATGTTTCCCACGTCCCTTGGCAGTTAATGGACACGTGTAGGGTAGTTACAAAGGTGGTTTTGACCATTTCAACACTGTCTTGCTGGCGAGACAGCAAATACTGTCTCGCTGGCGAGACAGCAAATACTGTCTCGCTGGCTGAGAACAGTTCATACTTGTTTTTGATATTTTTCCAAAAACAGTATGAAATCCTTTCTTGTGAATTTTGAGTGATTCTTCCTTTATGTTTGGGATATCTATTAGCGATTTTTTTGACGGCCTACAGATCCCTCCAAAGTATTTACAGATCTCATTGTTTTATAGAGGAGCTGGGATACTTTGGATAAGGAATAGATTTTACTTACGATCCCTTCAATGGCTCTGGCTGAGTAGATCGTGGTGGAAGGCTTGTAAAGTGGGCTTCAATGCTTGATCTTTTCTGCTTTTCAGTACTATTCAGTTCTTCGTAGAATAGCTAATGTTCTCCCGGCGTCGCGTTTATCGCTTGACCGTTATCGAGATCTTGAATTGAAGTGGGTTCAGCTTTTATCACTGAATTGACATATCCATTGAGAGCTCATCAGGTTATCCTTAAGAATATTCAGATTAATATTCTCCAGAAACTTCCTGTTGAGGGTAGGAATACAGTTTAAACTCGTGTACCTATTGGAGTATTCGTCTGCGTCGCAATGCGATACAGAGAGGGTTCATTGTCTCGTTCAGCCAGACAAAATATGCTGTCTCGCTCGGCGAGACAGTGTTTTCTGTCTCGCTCGGCGAGACAGTGTTTTCTGTCTCGCTCAGTGAGACAGGATTTTCTGTCTCGCGTTGCGAGCCAGCGAGTATAAAACTCGGACTTAGGGTTTTAGGGCTTTTTCACGTCGGATTTTGGCAGTATTGTCTGTCTCGCTGAGCGAGACAGTGTTTTCTGTCTCGCTGAGTGAGACAGGATTTTCTGTCTCGCGTTGCGAGCCAGCGAGTATAAAACTCGGACTTAGGGTTTTAGGGCTTTTTCACGTCGGATTTTGGTGATTTTTTGGGCGATTCCTGGGCGATTTTCGAGCGATTTTCGACCAGTTCTTCACCTCTTCTTCTTCTCTTCGTTTCTGATTTGGGTTGTGCTTCGGTTTGAGGAGATTGCACTAGGATTTGGTAAGTTTGATTTCCCTCTTTTCTTTCAAATATTAATTTTCTTCACCTGTAACGTTGCATGCACTGTTCTAGCCATATTTTGTAATGTTTTGGTCGATTTCTTGCTCAAAACCCTGACCATTTTCGTTGGATTTCCTTGTAGATCATCTACTCATCATGTCGCCACGTAGAGCTCGAGGAACCCGAGGCCGTCCGACTGTTCAGAGCCCTGAGGAGGCTGTCCCTGCTACGATCTCACGCGGAGGTATATCTCTTTCACCCTTTCACGAATTTAAATAATGTATTTCATCAATTCCATATATATGTTCCTGTATTTGTTTGCAGATCTTCGTTTGTATCCTTTGAGATACCCTCGAGAAGAGCCGGTATCCTCCTTTGAGGGGATCGACGCTTAAAAGTGTTTGTTTTGCTTGGACAAAACACACTTCATAATACACAGGGGCGATTTCATATCATCCCACATGTATTGAAAGGTTTTGGTATGCCGTTATAATGCCCGTATATCTCCTTTATACATGTGGTGGATAGAAAATCGTCACACCTGTTATGAGATAGCGACTATATCTTATGGAGTAAGATATACCGTTTTTCTCTAAAATTTTAGGGCGATACTAACACAATTTATGTGTATATTTCTTTTATCAGTGTGATTTCCTTCTTCCATCTTTAATACTGATGCGGTTACGGGTCGGAGTAGCGTGACCCATTCTTATTATGAGGGGATTCCGTTAATTGAGTCATCTCCCCAGTTCAAATCTGGTTATAGCGAAAGTGATAGAGAATTAATCCGGCGAGGTAGTTGTCGTGTCCTACGACGGTTAATCACGGATGTCACCTTGATTTCGGAGCAAGACTCGAATCAATGTATATGGAAGCCGGATTTTTTATTTGGTGACTATGTGAAAGATCCGGAGATTGCTTTCTGCAAGCCCGCGCAATGGTTGCACCAGAGTGGGTCATCGTTCTTATATCTGCCTTTTATCCCTCGGGATCACTCACTGTTAAAGTTCCATAATCTATCGGTTGGACGTGAGATGTTCTGGAAGTTAACCGAAAACCACGAGCGTATTCATTGTGGTTTCATCGGGAAGGAAGTCACCCCAGGTTCCAGTGAAAGAGCTCATGTGCGGGGACTTCATCCAGGTGTCTTAGGACAAGACAATATACCTCAGAATGAAAAGATAGTGCAAGCCAACATCGTGAAAAACCGGTTAGCAGCAGCGGGAAAAAGATTACCCAGAGAGACTTTTAGATGTTATGGATGGGTCCATTATTCTGGAGACAAATGGTGGTGGACCAGGATGACCCGATATGTGTTGAACCGTTTTGGGCGAGAATTAGCAGAATTAGGGTTGGATGTCCCGATTCGTGCCACCATGCATGGCCTGCAGATTAGTGTAGGTCATTTCCTCTATTTGTTCGAGATCTACAACCCGGACACTAATACATTCTTTACCAAGAACGGGGAGCTCGGACTACCACTGCATGAAATGATGCAGGTGTCTGCTTTGCCTATGGGCGATGTTCCATATCAAGAGTTCTTTCCGACCACCAATCAGCTGAACATGATGAAAGATAGCTCAACTGTGACCCATGACACTTTATGGGAATTGACCTGCCATTATCATATAGCTATGGCCGAGATGGAGCCCAAAGCCAGAAAGAAATTTCCTCAGGTCAGCTTAAAACAGTTCGCTGATTACCTCTTCAAGAACCTGGATGACCGTTCGGCAGATGTGTGCGGATTGTCTCCTTTGAGTACTGGTGAAATCAATCGTCTGTTAGAGAAAACCAAGGCGTAATCTTATACCTCGCGCTCAGAAGATGGATTTTCGCACGGCACTAAGTTCCGCCCTTATCTGTGGCAAGCTAGTGTTCCGATTAGCCCTATTGCTTTGCTGGCGGGTTTTCTGGCTTTATGGCTAAAGAGGTGCGTAGTTCCCCACCAGTCCTCAGACACAATGCCAATGGAAGTGTTGTATCCGGCTGTCCAGCTAGCTACAGGTCGCAAATTATCTTTGCTTCCCGCCATGGTGGCCGCTATTCACAGTGGATTACAGCAATTAATCTCCGTGTTTACTCAGGAGAAAAAGAAACCATCCGCCAGCCTGTCCGTTCCAAAACTGGAGCTGCCCTATACTTATCTAATGACTTGGCTAGTACTTCACCGGCCAGATTTAATGGAGGCTTCTGAGATGGTAAATCCCAGCATCCCCCTGTTACAGAATCTTGAATGTTGCAAATGGACTAAGCATCGAGGACCGGACATAACGAGGCAGTTTAAAATTCACAAGTGTTGGGAATTCTTCCCCTGCTTCCCTCAGTTCTCCGGTACCTATAATACTACCTTAGTGGATTCTGAAGACCCAAGGCAGAATCGTACCATCTTGGATGTCGGGTGCTTCAGATGGTTGATGAATATTCGACCTGGATATCTGTTGTTCAGGGTAAGAGATACTTGTCATATCGAACCCTATCTTCCATGTCGATTCGCCCGTCAGTTCGGATATGATCAGATATATGTTGGCAATCTGAACCGCCATCTTAGCTCTCGAGGTGGACTTATCGACGGGGCGAGGGCTTGGTTTTGGAGCATCGCCGGCTGTACGAATGTTTAGTTCGATCTGCCTTTGGAGGCGCCGCGCTTACGGATGACCTTCCTCTTTTGTAAGTGGCTAATTGCCGCTAATATCGTCACTCGACGCAGGAGAGTATCAGACTCAGAGGCAGAGGCAGCTCCACGGCAAGCGACAGAGACGACTCGTGAAACTGGGGTGTCAACTCGAGGAAAAGAAACTGCTGAATCCTCGAGAAAAGGAAAAGAACCGTCCCGCCCAACGGATAGTGAAGAGGAGTTTGATAGTGAAGCGACCGAAACTTCTGAAGGGGAAGGTGAAACTAATTCAAGTTCTGAAGAGGCATCTGGTCTCCCTGACTCTTTCTTTGATAGGGGACTTGTGTGCCCATCTGCTGCTCCTACTCAATCACAAGCTGCTCCGAAAAAACGGAAAGAGAGAGTCATCATGGAATATCCTAACCGGATGACGGTAGAAGTTCTGAGCTGCGACGAAGAGGATGAAGAGGATGAAGAGGATACAGTGCCTCTTGCTCGTAGGCAAAGATCTCAATCTTCCACTCAGGCTCCAACTCAAGCTTCTCCCAGAGCTGAACTTCCCACTAAATATCGTCATGAAGGTTCTGAAGGGCATCCATCGAAGAAACAAAAGAAGGCTGCCTCTAAACCACGCGTTCATCTTCCTGCTCCAGAAGAGACGTCTGGTCGTAGTGCTTCTTCTGATGAACAAGGTAACGATTTGTTTTTATCATTTTCACGCTTCTTAAAGCTCGAACTCATTCTATTTTCGACGTCTATAGGAAGTCAAGAAGAGGGAGAATATCGAGTTGAAGCTGCTTCTCCTGGTGGTATGGAGACTGAAGAGACCAGCTTTGTCCAACAGATGCAGGATGCTCTGAAGGAAGGACCAGCTGATGTTCCATCAACTCCTGACATTGATCCATCAGCTACGGACGCAGGTACTGATCTTTCTCCTCTCGGAAGAGAAATCCGAGAAATGAATGAGTCGGACCGTGTGCCTCCTCTAATGACCTGTGCGCTTTCTCTCCTTTTAGTCAAATTAAAAGAAGCAGGTACAAGTAGTGGAGCTCCCGAATCCGTCCCGATTCAACAAGGTAATGTTAAACGTCCTTTGAGCAAATTCGTATAAATTTACGTGTTACTTATGGTTTAATACGTTCCGTAGATGCCACGATTCATGAGCCCACTGAA
Organism: Asparagus officinalis; assembly: GCF_001876935.1. Lineage (NCBI taxonomy): Eukaryota > Viridiplantae > Streptophyta > Magnoliopsida > Asparagales > Asparagaceae > Asparagus > Asparagus officinalis. The sequence goes on along the minus strand of NC_033800.1, from coordinate 7,367,252 downwards.
GGAGAAGCTACTCATGCCACCAAAGTCGATGATTTTAATGATTTTGACTTTAATATTTCAGAGGACGACCATTAGCAAATCTCCGATTTCTTGTTGGGGAAGGCTTCTGATGCCACTATAGGATCAGATGTCGGAACTGGTTCAACAGAAGCAGGTCCTTCTGAGAGTAAGACTTTGGTTCTGTGAACTCCATATATATATACGTATATATTTTGACTTGATTAATCATATAATTATTTGAATTATAGGACCAGCTACTGGAACTGATACTACTATAATCACTGGAACATCTGATCGGCCGGAGGGTAGTGAACTCGTGCCATGGACAGGAACTGAGGTTGATTTGCAATCATTCGTTCTTGAACCTCAACCTTCCACTCCTATGGATCCCATGATGATAGAAGTCACTGTCACTCCCCAGATTAGTCCGGTTGCAACAAAAGCGAGACCAACTGAAGACGTTGGTACGTCGGCTGATGTTGTGCCTAGAGTTGGTGAGTTTTACCCATCATTTGTTTTAAATTTCTGATTATCGTTTTACCATACTCATTGAGATTCTCTTGTTCGCAGAATATTCTCCTAAGGAGCCTCTCAATTTGGACCCCCTATCTTCTGAGGCTTTAGTTGAAAAAGTCCCTGATGTAGCGGGTGCATCAACAGCGACCATTCCTGAACCAACCTTGATTGTTCAAGAAGCCAGACTACCATCCTTGGGCGAACCAAGTCATGCTGAAGGTTCTTCCATCGAACTTGGTATGCTTTAGCTTGTTGTTTTGTATGCATATATATGTCCTGTACTGACTTATTTGCCCTCATCGCAGCTCCTTCATCATTATCAGATCACATCCAAGCGTTATTGGTCGACGACGATCCGGACAAGGCTGTCATCTGTTCCAATCTCCAAGGCTTCATTCCAAGCGTTATTGGTCGACGACGATCCGGACAAGGCTGTCATCTGTTCCAATCTCCAAGGCTTCATTACCTTTATGAACTCCATGGTCGATCGTATTCTCTTCAAAAGATCGTATTTTGAGAGTTATAAAAAATCTCTTGATCGTTTTATATCAGGCTTCAGAGAAGAAGGGTATAACGACTTAGCCGATTCAATCAACGCTTATCTGATTGATTTGAAGCGACATGTTGAACATCTGCAAGCTCTTCGTACCAAAGGCGTACCATCCTATATCGCTTCCCGCATGGAATCCGAGTTGCAAGTGTGGCATGATTCTCAAAAATCAGCTAATCTCGAACTTCAAAGTTTAAGAGCCCGAAGCGATCAAATTAGGGAGAATATTGGCAAAAGAACACAAGCCAAGGCCAACCTACACCGAGATCTAGAATCGAGTCGAGCGGAAATAGCTCGCTTAGAGGAGGAACTTGCAATGGCCAAGGATGCTCATGATGTCTTGGAGTCCGAGTTGACGCAGGAAATTCATATTGAAGAAAATCTGTTACAGCAACTGAACCTTCAAGATAAAATAATTGCTGAAAAGGAACAAGAGGTCGCCGTGCTTCAAAGTGTTGATGAAGAAGCTTTCAAAATTAAATTGACGGCTGAGCTTGAACAGACTTATGCGTTAGAGCTGTCAAAACTTGAAAATCAAATTAGTCAATATAAACTTTTGTAATTGGAGAATATATATTTTTGTAGCTTCATTTGAACATTTTTCGGTTAATATAATGAACCCTTTTGCTCATTAAGATTTTACTATGATTACTTATTCTTGTTTAGAATAAACAATCATAATACTCATAGGATTTTTGGCAAATCCTCAGCCATCAACGGATTTGATATGCCTTTACCGACTACCGTTTGAGTCGGGCTAGTATGTGAATTATCTAGGTCCGTTTCACATATAACGTTATGCTAAAAGAATTAAACTCTTTTAGACTTTAGACTAGAATGTTGAATATGTAGGCTACATGTGTTAGATGTAGGCTTATCTCTAATAAGGGATAGAGATAACATCCCCCATGTATGAACAACATGGATTTTGAAGTGTGGGTAGGTTGCGTTTCCTATATAGGACAACGAACCCGAAATCGGAGAGGAAGAATTTTATATTCTATCTCCTGGTCTCTTGTTTGTTGGTAGAGATAAACCCGGAATCGGAGAGGAAGAACTTTATATTCTATCTCCTGGTCTCTTGTTTGTTGGTAGAGATAAACCCAGAATCGGAGAGGAAGAATTTTATATTCTATCTCCTGGTGTAAAGAAAACTTGAAGTGGAATCTCCACTTAGAGAATCTGGATTGGTTTGAATAATCCTAACTGTCATAAGGTTTGATTATTCCATTCAAAAGTGGACCTTTCGTTCGCAAAATGAATCGAAAGGAGATTTTGGCTGTGGTCCTAACTGTAGTAAGGTTTGACCAAGTGGGAGTTTTGAAACGATCCTAACTATAGGAAGGTTTGATCGTTCCATTTGTGGGCCTCTCGTTCATTGAAGGAATCAAGAGGGGATTTTGGTTGTGGTCTTAACTATTTAAAGGTTTGATCAATTGAGGAATTGGAGTAGGGTGCAAATAACAATGAATTCGTTGATTTGCACAAACTACCCAGTGAGAAATTTTGATTTCGAACATAAGAATTTGACAAGAAATAATCTGTCGATTGATACAGACTGATGATCATTGATCAATCCGACCGATGGGGGTTTCATAGTGTGAGATTACAAATCATCGAATCTCATCTTCCATAATCATATTACAGGGTTTTGTGAGGAAAGATTAACTGTTATTAAATCTCATCTCAACAAAAGTAGTAAAAGGATCTTAATTATTTTTATAATAATTAAGAATAGATCATTCACATGATCAGTTTTCATTTAGAATAATCAACTGATATTGGGTTATCCTGAAATATCCTATACAGGATTCTCTAGGAACTTCCCGTTTTACATAGGTTATCCTGAACGTATTACGGATAATATTTTTTCAGGAACTTCCCATTTATTGGCATCATCAATTTGTTGCCATCCTGAGTAATCAGGCGATACGCACCGTTTGAGTATACTGTTTCTATCACGAACGGTCCTTCCCATTTAGGTTCAAATTTGCCTTTCTTCTTAGAAGTGAGAATCATAGGCCTTCGAATAGCGAGAACTAGATCTCCTTCTTTAAAGCTTCTTTGTCGGACCTTTTTATCGAAAGCCCGAGAAATTCTAGCTTGATAAAACTCGATTTGTTATTGAGCTTCCAAGCGTTTCTCATCCAACATCTCTAATTCCTCGAGACGTTTCTGATGATGTTCTTCTGTCGTCATTCCCGTTACGAGAGCGATACGGAGAGAAGGAATCTGTATTTCCAATGGAAGGACGGCTTCACACCCATACGTTAAAGCATACGGGGTGGCTCCGGTAGGCGTGCGGACGGTTGTACGATAAGCCCAGAGAGCTTCGCCGAGTTTGTCGTCTCAATCTCGTTTATTGGTTTTCACCAATTTTGCCAGAATTTTGATGATAGTCTTATTAAAAGCTTCGGCCAATCCGTTAGCTGTAGGATTATAAGCAGTCGATGAAACGTCCTTAATCCCGAATTTACCGCAGAATTTGATGAATGCATTGCTCACGAACTGAGGACCGTTGTCGTGTACTATTCGCCTTGGCACACCATACCGATATATGATATGGTGTTTAATGAATTTGATGACATCAGTCGTCTTTACTTCTCTAAGTGGAACTGCTTCTGCCCATTTTGAGAAATAATCGGTGATTGCCAAAATGAAACGGTCTCCTTTAACCGAAGGCGGGAAAATAGGGCCTACTATATCCATTCCCCAAGTTTCGAATGGCCATGATGTCGCCGATGGGTGTAAATACTCAGGAGGCTGGTGTATATAATTTGCATGTAACTAACACACTTCACATTGTCGTGCGTAGTCGACTGCGTCTTTTACCATAGTTGGCCAGTAATACCCGATTCTCCTAAGCCGATCACAGAGTTTAGGACCGGGCTGATGTGCCCCGCATATCCCATCATGCGCCTCTTTAAGTGCTTGTTCCGCTTCTTTACTGGATAGACAACGGAGTAAAAGACCATCATACGATCGTCGATACAACATTTGCGCTGTGGCATTGTAATAAAATCTCAGTGCTCTTCGCCGAATCGATTCCCGTTCTCTTACGTCTTCAGGCAATATACCATGTAGGACATAGTCGATAATGGGAAAACGCCAATCTCGAACTTCGGGTTCAACTCCAGTTGAGTATGCTTCTTTAGCATTCGAATTGTAGATTGGAATAATAAGCTGGTGAGTCCTCACTGTAATCAATTGCTCTGTTTCGGGAGATTGAGCCAAGGATACCGACAATGCTGCCAATGCGTCTGCGTATGCATTTTGGAGACGCGGAACGTACTCGATGAAAAATTCTTCAAACGAGCTTGCCATCTCGATGGCCACCTGGTAGTATGGAATCAGGTCTCGATTTCTGACTTCATACTCTCCTCGTATTTGATTAACTACCAGTTGAGAATCTCCAAAAGCTTCAAGGTATTCGACCCCCAGCTCTTTGGCGAAATTAAGTCCGATTATTAATGCATTGTATTCGGCCACGTTATTAGAGCATGGTTCTGTCAGTGAATATGCTCTAGGCAAGATGTGCTTTTCCGGGGAAACTAAAACGACCCCCACTCCTGAGGAGATTTTAGAACATCCGGGTGCACTTGCCACATTGGTTGATCGGGAAGCCCCATCGAAGTACAATTGCCACACTTGTTGATATGAGGTGGTATTAACTTCGTGAGTTTCATCTGGCAGGTCGTCGTACAATTCGACTACGTATTTTGTAGGGTTTTCCACCAGAAGGTCGCAAATAGCTCGTCCTTTAACAGATTTCTGCTGTTTGAAGTACAAGTCATATTGCGATAAGAGTAAAACCCATCTGGCCAGACGCCAATTCATGGAAGCCGGTTGGGTCATGAACACTCGGACGGGATTTATGTTGGAAATGACATAAATCGTCTGTCCGACTAAATAATGTCGCATTTTCTGAATCGCGAATACCAAAGCGAGGCATTCCTTCTCAATCATCGGATAACGAGACTCAGCTCCTACCAATGTACGACTCAGATAATACACAGCTTGCTCGACATAAATCAAAAACGGTCTGCCCGATTTCGGTGCAACGAGAATAGGTGGATTCGCCAGATATTTCTTAATATCCTCGAATGCCTTCTGACATGCTTCATCCCAAACGAAAGACACGCCTTTTTTCGCAAGTTTGGAAAACGGTTGACATTTTCCGGACAAGTTCGATATAAACCGACGGATATATGCCAATCGACCTTGCAATCCTCTGAGTTCTTTAAGATTTCTTGGAGGCTGCAGTTCGTTTATCGCCTTCACCTTATCAGGATCAATATGAATACCTTTTGTGGTGACGACGAACCCCTCGTGTATTGCCTTCACCTTATCTGGATCAATATGAATGCCTTTTGTGGTGACGACGAATCCAAGAAATTTACCGCTTGACATTCCAAGGAAGGATTTAGTTGGGTTCATTTTCAGCTGATGAGTTCTCATAAGCTCGAACATTGTCTTTAGATCGTTAATGTGGTCATTTTTATCACGACTCTTAACGACCAGGTCATCAACGTAGCATTCGACAGTCTTCCGGAGGTGCTCTTGAAAGATCTTCGTCATTGCTCGTTGGTATGTAGCACCGGCATTCTTCAAACCAAATGGCATAACAGTGTAACAAAAACAATGAACTTTTCTTTTTTATTGAGATTTTATTATGATTACTCATTCTTGTTTAGAATAAATAGTCATAATACTTATAGGATTTTTGGCAAATCCTCAGCCATCAACGGATTTGATATGCCTTTACCAACTACCGTTTGAGTCGGGCTAGTATGTGAATTATCTAAGTCCGTTTCACATATAACGTTGCGCTAAAAGAATTAAACTCTTTTAGGCTTTGAACTATCATATTGAATATGTAGGCTACATGTGTTAGATGTAGGCTTATCTCTAATAAGGGATAGAGATAACATCCCCCATGTGATATGGATTTTAAAGTGTGAATAGGTTGCGCTTCCTATATAGGACAACGAACCCGAAATCAGAGAGGAAGAATTTTATATTCTATCTCCCGGTCTCTTGTTTGTTGGTAGAGATAAACCCAGAATTGGAGAGGAAGAATTTTATATTCTATCTCCTGGTCTCTTGTTTGTTGGTAGAGATAAACCCAGAATTGGAGAGGAAGAATTTTATATTCTATCTCCTGGTCTCTTGTTTGTTGGTAGAGATAAACCCGGAATTGGAGAGGAAGAATTTTATATTCTATCTCCTGGTCTCTTGTTTGTTGGTAGAGATAAACCCAGAATTGGAGAGGAAGAATTTTATATTCTATCTCCTGGAGCAAAAGAAACTCGAAGTGGGATCTTCACTTAGAGAATCTGGATTGACCTGAATAATCCTAACTGTCGTAAGGTTTGATTACTCAATTCGAAAGTGGATCTTTCGTTCGCAAAATGAATCGAAAGGAGATTTTGGTTGTGGTCCTAACTGTAGTAAGGTTTGACCAAGTGGGAGTTTTGAGGATCTCTCGTTCATGGAAGGAATCGAGAGGGGATTTTGGTTTTGGTCTTAACTATTTAAAGGTTTGACCAGGTGAGAAATTGGAATAGGGTACAAATAACAATGAGTTCGTTGATTTGCACGAACTACTCGATGGGAAATTTTGATTTCAAACATTTAACATGAAATAATTTGTCAACTGACACCGACTGACGATGATTGCTCAATCCGACCGGTGGAGGTTTCATAGCGTGAAATTATAAATTATTGAATCTCATCTTCCATGATCACATTACAGGGTTTTGTGAGGAAAGATTAACTTGTCATTAAATCTCATCTCAACAAAAGTAGTAAAAGGTTCCTAATTATTTTCATAACAATTAAGAACGTATCATTCGCATAATCAGTTCTCATTTAAAATAATCAACTGATATCGGGTTATCCTGAAATATCCCATATAGGATTTTCTAGAAACTTCCCGTTTTACGTAAGTTATCCTGAAAGCATTACGGATAATACTTTTTCAGGAACTTTCCATTGATTGGCATCATCAATTTGTTGCCATCCTGAGTAACCAGGCGATAGGCACCGTTCGAGTAGACTGTTTCTACTACAAACGGTCCTTCCCATTTAGGTTCAAATTTGCCTTTCTTCTTAGAAGTGAGAATCATAGGTCTTCGAACAGCGAGAACTAAATCTCCTTCTTTAAAGCTTCGTCGTCGGACTTTTTTATCGAAAGCCCGAGAAATTCTAGCTTGATAAAACTCGATCTGTTGTTGAGCTTCCAAGCGTTTCTCATCTAATATCTCTAATTCCTCGAGACGTTTCTGATGATGTTCTTCCGTCGTCATTCCCGTTACGAGAGCGATACGGAGAGAAGGAATCTGCACTTCCAATGGAAGAACGGCTTCACACCCATACGTTAAAGCATACGGGGTGGCTCCTGTAGGCGTGCGGACGGTCGTACGATAAGCCCAGAGAGCTTCGCCGAGTTTGTCGTCCCAATCTCGTTTATTGGTTTTCACCAATTTCGCCAGAATTTTGATGATAGTCTTGTTAAAAGCTTCGGCCAGTCCGTTAGCTGTAGGATTATAAGCGGTTGACGAAACGTCCTTAATCCCGAATTTACCGCAGAACTTGATGAATGCGTTGCTCACGAACTGAGGACCGTTGTCGTGTACTATTCGCCTTGGCACACCGTATCGATATATGATATGGTGTTTGATAAATTTGATGACATTAGTCGTCTTTACTTCTCTAAGTGGAACTGCTTCTGCCCATTTCGAGAAATAATCGGTGATTGCTAAAATAAAACGGTCCCCTTTAACCGAAGGCGGAAAAATAGGACCTACAATGTCCATTCCCCATGTCTCAAACGGCCATGATGTCGCCGAAGGATGTAGATACTCAGGGGGTATGTGCATATAATTCGCATGTAATTGACACGCTTCACATTTTCGTGCGTAGTCGACTGCGTCTTTTACCATAGTTGGCCAGTAATACCCGATTCTCCTAAGTCGATCACAGAGCTTAGGACCGGGCTGATGTGCACCGCATATTCCATCATGCGCTTCTTTGAGTGCTTGTTCCGCTTCTTTTCCGGATAGACAACGGAGTAAAAGACCATCATACGATCGTCGATACAACATTTGCGCTGCGGCATTGTAATAAAATCTCGGTGCTCTTCGTCGAATCGATTCCCTTTCTCTTACATCTTCAGGTAATATACCATGTAAGACATAGTCGATAATAGGAAAACGCCAATCTCGAACTTCAGGTTCAACTCCTATTGAGTAAACCTCTTTGGCATTCGAATCGTAGATTGGGACAATAAGCTGGTGAGTCCTCACTGTAATCAATTGCTCTGTTTCGGGAGATTGAGCCAAGGATACCGACAATGCTGCCAATGCGTCTGCGTATGCATTTTGGAGACGCGGAACGTACTCGATGAAAAATTCTTCAAACGAGCTTGCCATCTCGATGGCCACCTGGTAGTATGGAATCAGGTCTCGATTTCTGACTTCATACTCTCCTCGTATTTGATTAACCACCAGTTGAGAATCTCCAAAAGCTTCAAGGTATTCGACCCCCAGCTCTTTGGCAAAATTAAGTCCGATTATTAATGCATTGTATTCAGCCACGTTATTAGAGGGTTCAGTCAGTGAATATGCTCTAGGCAAGACGTGCTTTTCCGGTTGTATTCGGCTACATTATTAGAGCACGGTTCAGTCAATGAATATGCTCTAGGCAAGACGTGCTTTTCCGGGGAAACTAAAACGACCCCCACTCCTGAGGAGATTTTAGAACATCCGGGTGCACTTGCCACGTTAGTTGATCGGGAAGCCCCATCGAAGATCGCAAATAGCTCGTCCTTTAACAGATTTCTGCTGTTTGAAGTACAAGTCATATTGCGATAAGAGTAAAACCCATCTGGCCAGACGCCAATTCATGGAAGCCGGTTGGGTCATGAATACTCGGACGGGATTTATGTTGGAAATGACGTAGATCGTCTGTCCAACTAAATAATATCGCATTTTCTGGATTGCGAATACCAAGGCGAGACATTCCTTCTCGATCATTGGATAATGAGATTCAGCTCCTACCAGTGTGTGACTTAGATAATATACCGCTTGTTCATGATCGTTATCGTCGTCTTGTGCAAGCAACGCATTTAACGAATGGCTCGTCGCTTTGACATAAATCAAAAACGGTCTGCCCGATTTCGGTGCAACGAGAATAGGTGGATTCGCCAGATATTTCTTAATATCCTCGAATGCCTTCTGACATGCTTCATCCCAAACGAAAGACACGCCTTTTTTCGCAAGTTTAGAGAACGGTTGACATTTTCCTGACAGATTTGATATAAACCGCCGGATGTATGCCAATCGACCTTGCAACCCTCTGAGCTCTTTAAGATTTCTCGGGGGTTGTAGCTCGTGTATTGCCTTCACCTTATCTGGATCAATATGAATGCCTTTTGTGGTGACGACGAATCCAAGAAATTTACCGCTTGACATTCCAAGGAAGGATTTAGTTGGGTTCATTTTCAGCTGATGAGTTCTCATAAGTTCGAACATTATCTTCAAATCGTTAATGTGGTCATTTTTATCACGACTCTTAACGACCAGGTCATCAACATAGCACTCGACGGTCTTCCGAAGATGCTCTTGAAAGATTTTCGTCATCGCTCGTTGGTATGTAGCACCGGCATTCTTCAAGCCGAATGGCATTACAGTATAACAAAAGACTCCCAGGGGTGTTCTGAATGCTGTGTGCTTTTCATCATCCGGGTGCATCTTGATTTGATTATACCCAGAAAATCCATCCATGAATGATATTCTCTCAAACCCGCATGTGTTGTCAATGATGACGTCCGTAATCGGTAGAGGAAAGTCGTCTTTGGGACAGGCCGTATTCAGATCTCTGAAGTCAATACAGATTCTAATTTTTCCGTTCTTTTTAAGGACTGGAATGATATTGGCCAACCATTCAGGATGTTGTTCTTCTCTGACAAAACCTGAATCAATTAGTTTCTTGACCTCAGCTTCTATCGCCTCCATAATCTGCGGACGAAACCGTCTTTGTTGTTGCTTAACAGGTTTAGCATCCGATTTTATGTTAAGGGTATGCATTGCTACATTTGGGTCGAGTCCCGGCATATCTTCGTAGTTCCAAGCGAAAACGTCGATATACTCTTTGACAAGGGTGATTAATTCCTCTTTTTCATCCGACGGAAGATCCCCGCTGATAAATATAGGTTTCGGATTAGCTTCGTCACCCATATTAACTTGGACTACCTCATCCTCCGTAGGAGGTTCTCTTTGTTCGAATCGGTCACCGTATTGGACATTCATATAATGCATCCAAGGATCTTCCCAAATAGGCAACTGATCGTCTTCTTCTGTCGTGGAAGGGTCAACCGTTGCCATGTTCGACATGAGACTTTTAAACCTTTCCCCAATGCCCACGTCAGAATCCCAATTTGAAGTGTCGGATGAATGCCCACTCCTGTCTATTAATTGGTTAATAATTTGTTGGCCATAATCATCTTCGGATGATGAGGCATAACCCAGACCCCTATTACGACTGTAATAATTATCTGATTTTCCTTTTGGTACATAGGCAGGACGGGGTGGAACCCTAACACCTTGACCAAAATAAAGGCCTTCACCAAGCGAAAGGTCATAGCCTTGGCTCGCCATATAATCATTCGCTTGTGAACTATACCGAGAAAAGTGTCGCCCGGGTTTTTCTTCATCCGAATTACTGTCTAAGAAATGATCTGGGATAGGGGATGGTTCCCCTTTTCCAAAGACTATCTCTTTTTCACCCCCTGTCTTTGCGGGTAAGATCACAGTTGTTCCGCATGAATCTTGAAGGTGCTTCGTCGTCGTACAGGGCGAACGAAGTGGCATATGTAAGTTAGAGTTGCTGTACAATTTCTGCATTACATCATCAAGACAATGCGAGTACTCTAAATCATGATTCATTATTTCATCGGCAAGCTGCCAGTTATAACTTTCGTCTGACAATTCATCACCGTCAAGATCGATTACAAGAGGTTCAATGTCATTTAATACAAGACCTTCACTATAATCGAGCCCGGCTTCGGTATCAGCTTCTTCTCCGCTGTCCGTGCCATAGGCCGATGGTTCAGTATCGGACTCAGCACCATAAAGAAGGGAGTCAGTAAAGTAATTTTCTAACCCCTTGAATGGTTGCCTATCCGCGACCACCGTCTTGACCTCCTCATTAGTGTCGACATACTTCAAACACTGATGGAGGGTAGAGGGAACTATAAGGTTACCATGGATCCATGGACGACCCAACAGTAAGTTATAAGAAGTCTCTGCATCAATCACATAACAGGTGACTTCAGACTTCAAATCTCCGAGTTGACACTTCACCCGGATTTTTCCCAACGGTCTTGACCCGCTAGTATTGAATCCATAGATAACCGTTCCTGTGGAGGCTAACTTGCTGGCGGGAATTCCGAGGTGGTACATCAACCGAAGTGGCATAATGCTAACAGTGGAACCCGGATCGACTTGGATCCGGTTGACAACGCTTGAACCGATATATCCAGTAAAATATAACGGTCTATCATGCTTCGAATTCCTGACTTGCATATCTTCTTTGGTGAACGCGATGCAAGAAAATTTGGTGGCTGCCAGATTGCAATGCTGCACTGATGACTCTGTCTTTTCAGGAATTGGCCTCATCTGAGTGAGGAATACCTCGGAATCAGCCAAAGCTTCTTGTAAAGCTTCTCTGGTTTCCTTCGAGAGGTGCAACAACTCATATAGCGTGATTCTTGCTGGGATATTGGCCAGCTGAGCCATAACGTCGAAACGATATGGAGCGTTTGAGCTTTCCGGTTTGTCTCGTCCGATCGGTCGACTAAAACGAGACTGCTTCGGAATTTGAACCTCTTTGTGTTGGGGTTCCTTCTCTTTTTGCTTAGCCGGTTGTTGCGGCTTTTCAACAGCTATTGGAGGAGTTGCAACTACCCCCAGCTCCTTCAGAGTTGTAGCATTTGGGTTAGAGGTTTCAGGATATTTGTAATGGTATTCATTCCCATCCCTTGTAGCAAAAACTTCCTGTTCTTCATCAGAAAGTGGTAAAGCTGCAATCTCCTCATCGTTCTTCTCGGGAATCGCCGAGGCTCCATAACAGGACTTCTCTTTTCCCTTACCCTTTGATTTCTTCTTCGACGTAGATGTTGTCCACTGTTCATCTTCAAGCAAATCCGGATGAACCCAAAGGATTTCGCCGTTGGGGGCTGTGTGAGATACAAGCCCCTTTTGGCGCTGTCCATAAGGATCATCATTGATGGTTTGCATCTTGACCTTTGATATCGGTTCGGCTTGAAACCAGGACAAAGGAACCGATCCGAAGCTGATTGAGACCGCGTTTGCACCTACTTTCTTCTCCTTTGGCTTCGGTGTAACAATACCAACATCAATTAATGTTTGTATTTTATCCTTTAATACATAACACGTCTTAGTGGGATGGTGGACCCTTCTGTGATATGCACAATACTTTGGGTCGTTGATCTTCGTTGCTTCTTCTTGGTTTGTGATCGGTGGAAGCTTGATTTTGTTATTCTCTAACAAGTACTTGAAGATGACCGGAACTTCATCATCTTTGAAAGAATATTCTTTCGTGAATCTGGGCTCAGAATTCTTAAACTGCTTTTGAGGCTGTTGATTCTGATTCGGTGCCAACTGGAAGGATGACTGTTGCGGTAGTTGTTGCGGCGGCTGTTGTGACGTTTGGTGTGCGTCCACAGCTGCTACAGATCCTCTTCCTCTGCCCCGAGGATTAAAATTCTGCTTTTCTGGTGGCAGACCTCTCTCTAAATTCTTCCTCTTGAGAAAGCGTTCAGCCTGTTCACCTCTCACCTTCAATTCTTTCCATGTTTTAGAGGGAACAACCCCCATGACCTCTAATACATCCAATGACAAATTGTTATGACACGTTTGCAAAATAAATTCCTCTGTGAGGGGATCTCTGCAGTTTACGGCTTTATCCCGGAATCGTTTGACAAAGACATCGACCGATTCCCCATCCTTCTGCTTCTCATCCAACAACGTGCTAATTGAGACTTCCGTGTCATCGTCAAAGAAATTGGTGAGGAATAGTTCTTCCATGTCTTCCCAGCTGGTGATACTCCCAGGTTTAAGGCGTCGGTACCAATCGAAGGCAGGCCCGCAGAGGGTTCCTACGAATGACCGGACCATCAAGGCTTCGTTCCCGGATATTGCGCCGAGATGCGACTTGAAATAGATCAAGTGCTGAGTTGGTGAACCCCTGCCATCAAAAGGAGTAAAGTTAATCAAATTAAATTTCTGGGGATAAGGAATCAGGTCCCACTCCCTCGGGTACGGGTATGGAATGCCCGTTTTCTTCACTTCTTGGGCCGTCATCAGAGCGTTGACTTTGCTCTCGAGATCATGTATCTTCTTGTCCTCTTCCTCGCTTTTCTTCAAGTGAATCTGCAGAGGTTGAGTGGATGACTTGGTCGGACCGCTTCCGGAATTGTCTTTATCCGTAAGAGGATCGTCAAAGATAGTTTCATCCTCTTCATTACGCCGACTGGATTCTGCTTTTTGGATTGATTCCGGTTGATGTTGTTGAACCTGCAAATCTCGCATTTGCTGCATAGTCAACTCCATCTCGGTCTTGAAATCAGCTCTGATTTCTTCGCGTTGCTTAGCCAACGCTTCCTGCAGCATTTGAGCAAATTGATCCGGCGTGATCGCGAATGATTCTCTGACTCGTCCAACACTGGATGCGGTATCGTCTGATGCAATAGCGGAACAAGTGTCTGACAATTCTTCGTCTGAAGATAACCCTTCGTGCATTCTTCTATAGTTTTGGCGTCGATTGGCCCTTCGTTGCAACCGCAACATTCTTTGTGAGAGACCCCGTTCAACTCTCCCTCCTGGAGAGAAATCAGGGTCAGGATTGACTAATCGCTGTTTTCCTCTGCCGGTCATATTGATAGTAACCTCAGGGAATTCATCTTGCCGCATTATAGGTTTCCTCTGGTTGACACATCTCATTTTGGGCCTTGACGCTTCATTGGACAACCTTTGAAATACGGAGACTCTTGTCGAATTATTCTCAGAACATCCGCATTCTGTTAGCACTGCTTTAATGAGTCTCTCGCAAGCACAATGAGACTTGTTTTCTTGGACAGTCCTTTTTCTTTAGTTATTTTTCTGATAGTACATCTCATCATTATTGTGATTCGAGCAACCTATCTTTTGTCCTTGAACTTTGTTAACGTGCACAGGACGACTGGTCGTCACCTCTGTGCGACCCAAAGCTGAATTTCTAAATCCACTCTTTTGCGGGAGTGGGGTTTTTATGGGTCCTAAACGAGAGTGAACTGGTATTCTCTCGTTCTGGATTTGTGCAGTTCTGGCAGGAGGGTGTTTGCGACCCCCTGTATATGAAACCACTAAGGGTTTGTTTACAATATTTGATTGTTCTTTGACTGGGGCTTTGCCTCGATCGTCCACCGAAGGACCAAGGCGATCCGCCATTGTGATTTTAAACTTTGACAAATCGGGACTGACCCAGGGTTCCACTGATAATGCAGTAGATGGTCCCGGAACAGATTTTTGGGGCGCCTTCGGAATCCAAACTTTACAATTTTTTGAAAGTTCCTCAGACGTTATCTTTTTCTTCCCTTCTTGTATCTTTTGGCGAAGGACACGAGTGCGAGCGGCCTTCTCCTTACGCCTTTGTATCCGTTCCTTCAGGATTGAACGGGCCCTTTTGACGAGGGTCCATTCCTCCGTCGTAAGTTTTGCAGAAATATGATTATTTTGTCGTTGAGGCAATTGAGTCATTTTCTGTTTTCTCGACTCTAGGTCCGCATAGTAATGGACCCCGTCGGTTTGTTGCATGGCCTTAGCCAATTGTCGAGCACGGCGCTGGCGTTGTCTCTGACGAGCCCTCTTCGTCAGCACCGGTGAGCAATTCATTGACGACTCCTGAATGGGTGCGGAGTCTTTTGGAGCAGAAACGTTGCAGGGAACTTTCTTAGCAACGACCGGGTGAGAATCTTCATCTGCGGCCTTCATTGGCACTGCAGACTTAAAAGTTTTCTTAGAAAATGAATTCTTCCTGCACTTGCGAGGCGAGGAAGAGTTTGAAGATGAGGACGACAAATACTCCTCAAATTTCGCTTGATCGAATTCGTACTCGATCTCTTCGCTGACGATGATTCGGCAGCGAGGCCGCTGGCTCCCACTGTGATCGCCAGTTTGTTTTTGCCAAAAGTCAGTTCTGCTGTGGAATTCATTATAACTTTGTTCGATTACAACAAATTCGAAAGAATAATCTTTTTATAAGATCTTTTCTACACAACAAAGCAAAAATTACAACTTTTGAGAAAATAACACAATAGATGTTTATCAACTACTGTTTTTGTGGGACTTTGCCTGTGCCGGGAGCGCGTTAGCTCATGGACCACCGAATCACAGATCGTGAAGAGGGGTTTACTGATTCTTCCTTCGTTATCGAAGTTAGAAATTGAAACGATATCTTATCGAAGTAAGATAGTCGTTCTTCTTAAAATCAAGTCAAGGCTTAATTTCAAGGAGTTGCTCCAAGAACTTAGATCTCTGCTCTCTCTGCTCTGGAATGCTCTAACAAATGCTCGATCCCCGTCAGAAGTGACCCTAGGGGGGTATTTATAGCCTCTGGAGTTCATAACTGAAAAAACTCAACAAACGACGAAATTAGACTGGCGAGACAGTGTTTACTGTCTCGCTGGGCGAGACAGCGTTTGCTGTCTCGACCCGCGAGACAGTAATTTTACTGTCTCGCTCAGCGAGACAGTAAATACTGTCTCGGAAAACGACAGTTTCTCGCTGTAACTGTTCTCCCACGTTTCAAACTCCGTTATTTTGGCAGTTATCCACGTAATTTTCGCCCACGATGTTTCCCACGTCCCTTGGCAGTTAATGGATACGTGTAGGGTAGTTACAAAGGTGGTTTTGACCATTTTAACACTGTCTTGCTGGCGAGACAGCAAATACTGTCTCGCTGGCGAGACAGCAAAGCCTGTCTCGCTGGCGAGACAACAAAGCCTGTCTCGCTGGCGAAACAGTTCATACTTGTTTTGATTTTTCCAAAAACAGTATGAAATCCTTTCTTGTGAATTTTTTGAGTGATCTTCTTTATGTTTGGGATATCTATTAGCATTTTTTGACGCCTACACAGCTTGCTTAACATCCAATGGACGACCTTTCTCTATATTTTTTTAAGCACCATCTCTGCTTGTGGACAGAGATATCCAACCCATTTATCTCTAAGTAACTAGCGATTACTCATTCGGATCATTATCTGTTTACGAATATGCTCAACCATTTGTAGAATCCGTAGCATTCTAGCTTCCCTTATCCAATTATTAAAAGACTCAGCGACATTAGATGTTACGTGCCCATACCTAAAATTATATATAACTTTATAACAGGTCACAAATAAGGGTTAACAAATAATTAAATAGAGTTAACAGGTAATGAATTACAGTTAACAGTTTACAGATAAGAGTTAACAGGTCATAAATAAGGGTTGATACAAATAATTGAATTGAGTTAACTTTTTTGAATTACAGTTAACAGTTTACATATAATAGTTAACATTTAACAGTTAACATGTTAGCCACAAGAGTTAACATGTTATCAACAATAGTTAACATATTAGCCACGAGAGTTAACATGTTATTCACAAGAGTTAACATGTTATCAACAAGAGTTAACATGTTTGCCACAAGAGTTAACATATTAGCAATAAGAGTCTCGAAAACCTCCCCTCATTCTGGTCAACATGTATATAACTGCCGGGATTTGTCTCTTTTACCATACGCTCATACCTAGTCGTGTAAGAAGAAACAAACCAACAAGTTAACATCTTATCCGTGTAGCTTAACAAGCGACCAAAAAAAGCTAACACATTATTGGGGTAACTTAACAAGTTAACAAATTATCTGCGTAACTTAATAATGTAACAAAGAAAGTTAACATGTTAGTAGTGAAACTTAACACGTTATCAATGTTATCAATGAACTTTACAAGGAACATGTTAACTATTTGTTTTAACAAGCAAACTTTGAAACTTAACAAGTTAACAATAAAGCTCACAAGGAACATGTTAACTATTTGTTTTAACAAGCAAACTTTGAAACTTAACAAGTTAACAATAAAGCTCAACATTTACCATCGTAGTTGATCATACGAACAAGCAAACTTTGAAACTTAACAAGTTAACAATAAAGCTCAACATTTACCATCGTAGTTGATCATACGACTCATATATCCCCGTAAAGCTTCTCCTATGCTCTCTCTTTCCCCACCATATCTTACTGTAATCAATTCTAAGACAGTGATTTGTGAGGAACTCCTTTTGCACATCAACGGGTCGGATTTCTGGACGGACCTTCAGGAGTGGTTGTAACTATATTGCAATGAATTTACGGGATGCCCTTGAATGACCTGTATTTTGCCCGTACTGCCCACAAGTATGTTCATTAACAAACTTCTTGATCGAAAGTCTCTTTTCATTCTTAACAGGTGAAGCAAACAATATCCATGGGCACTCGTAAGTTTCTTTATATCGACAATATACACGGATACGTTTTGGTTCGTTCTTTTTAAACTCATAATCAAACATTTTGGCCAGAGCATAGTATGTCAACGCCAACCTTAATTCTTCAGCACTTTCAAATTCTTGACCCTCTTCAGTTAATGCATTACGCCACCAACCAGAAATCATTATTGTGTTGTTAATAATATCATCAGAACGCACTACACTGCTACCGCTGGGATTATCAATTGGAATTCTTTCAGAACCATGATTTGCGGCAGAAGTACTATCAATAAACTTTGGCTTCAGTGTATTCATAATGCTGCACAAATATAATTGTTTTTTCTTAAAATAACGAACAGACTTGTACTTAAATTCTGCAGTACCCTTAAGAGTTAACACATATGCCCTAAAGCTTAACAACCTTCGGTAGAAAGTTAACATATATCAGTTAAAAGCTAACATTAACCTGAAACAATTCGCTATGTTATCATTTCTCCACATTTTACTCACGCAATTCATAAGTTTTCAAATAAATTAAGTGTAAATATAACTTACATTTCAGGAGGTTGCTTCGGGGTGTTCTGACATCTAGAAACATCTACATCTATAGTAGCTCGAATATGGATCTCTAGGCACCCGATATTACGGTTGTGTTCCACCATACACTCCATATCATCCTCATTCTCGATCTCAAAACTCAAATCAGGGATCCTTTCAGATTTATAAACCATTGATAGCGCATCATAAGGAACCTTCAACCTCTCAGCCACGTCGAACTTAAACTCAAAAAAAGAGGTTGTATAAGTTACCCTTGAGAACACTGCTCTCTCACCCAAGGAAACCATGCAAATAAGGGAGCTCTCCGCCATAAATAAAGGGGATTTAAGAGGAGTTATGAAGGGTACTTTAGGACAAGTAGGGGGCTGAAGATCATAAGCCCTAACCGCAAAAAATTGCCATTTGCACCATAAATACACTCTATTCAAAGCCGAGTGGGTTAACATAATATATAATGGAGGGAGCGCGCCAAAATTTCCCCCCAAAACGGTCATCACCTCGCCTTAAATGCGACGGGGAGGGATCACCAGCGATCGGATCTCGTTTTCGAGGCACAGAGTTGAAGGCGGGGGTATTTTAGGGAGGCTGGGTGCAAATACGGCTGAGAGAAGCGCTTTTAGCGCTCAGTTACATTTTTTTTGAATTTTTAAGGGCTTAGCGATATGGGCCAAAGTACATGGGTCTGGACCACATTGTTTTTTCAATTTTGGGGCCTTGAAGCAATTTTTCCTATTTTGTTTCCAAGTGTGTCAAATCCTGAATTTTTTCCCCCGAACAGAACAGCCCCTTCAAGGATATCATCAAATACAAATTTATCGTGTCGTCGTATTACAAGATCATGTCCCATATAAAATATACAGAAAAGTTACTGCACTTAGGGCCCGTTTGGTTGTATGTTTTTACCATGTAAAAGGATGAAAAGTGTAAAAAAGTGGGTCCCAATGTCAGCTTTCATCACTTTCAATTGTTTGTTTGTAGTTGTGAAAATAGTGTAAAGTGATTTCATATGCTTATGTGGCTTGTAAAGTGATTTCATCAAAAAAGACATGATTTTAGGAGAAAGCTAACATTGAAGTTTGGAAAAAATAATTCCAACCAATATGATCATTTGAGTAGGGACCACTTTTTACACTTTCCAAACAAACAATTAAAGTTTTATTTTGCAAACCAAACAAGTGTTTTATGATTCCAATGGAATAAAAAACAAACAAAGAAAATTATAAAAGTGAAATTGATAAGGTGGACAACAACTTTCCAAGTTGTGTCATAAATACACAACTTTACCAACAACAACCAAACAACCCCTTAATTTGATTCCGTAACTAAAGAATCAGAAAACAGATAGGCATAGAGAATTCATAAACATAGACAATATGACTTAGAATGATGTATCCTTCTAATTTGATTCACATGCTGAATCAAAAAACACAAACTAAAGCAAAAAGCGACATTGTCAAAAGTCAAACATCAACATAGTTTAAGCAGAAGGGGTGCGCTTTCGACAGTAAATAGCACTGAGAAGAGTCTGTGAGTACAGAGAAGAGAAGCTTTCAGAAGAGAAAAACCCTAAAATCAAATTAATAAGTCAAAAATCAAATGGATTCAGATTCTCTCCTATAGCTGCAGAGAGACCATTATTTACTCATAATCATCTAATAATAGTTGATAACATATATTGGCACTATTTTTCTTGAATGAAATAAATTGACTGCAATTAACAAAAAACATGATGATAAATAGACCAGGGCCTGTTTAGTTGCATCTTTTGAATGAAAAAATTGGAAAGTTGCCGAAATGTGGATTCACAATTATCCTCACCAACTTTTCTCTTTGGTTGCGTCTTTAAACACATTAAACACGATAATGTGTTCTTTGTAACAAAAAATCTAGCCAAATGAAAAGTTTTGCTAGAAAGTGAACATTGTGTTGGCAAAAATATTAAACATAGAGAACACAATTTTCCAAGACCTAATGATGATCTATAACTAATACTTTAATAAAAATCATCGTGTAAATTAAACAAAGTATTATTATCGTGCAAT
This sequence comes from Asparagus officinalis, assembly GCF_001876935.1. NCBI lineage: Eukaryota > Viridiplantae > Streptophyta > Magnoliopsida > Asparagales > Asparagaceae > Asparagus > Asparagus officinalis. The sequence goes on along the minus strand of NC_033800.1, from coordinate 7,347,023 downwards.
AGAATCCAAACAAATAAAGGAAAAACCAAAAGGGAAATTGATGGTGCGCTGACCACTTTGAAGATGCTATGTCGTAAACACTCAAAGTGCACAAGATCATCCAAGCAAGCTTTAAACACAGTAACTCATCTACAAATATTAATATATTATTTACGGTTTGACAATCAGGTGTTTTCACCAGCAAATATTATTTATGGTTTGACAAATGCGTCTTTTCACCAGTAGAATGGCAGCAATAAAAAAATTTCAGTAAACTGGTTAATAGGATTGTTGGTCATTATATTTTGTTGGGGATAAATTGGTCCAACTAAGAGATAATGGGTCTTAAAAATATGTTATGAATCAATTTTTAACTTAAAAACTTAAACTATTGTTTATTTATCTCTACTCATATTTGAACTCATCATTCTTTCTTATCTTATCATATATGAGACTTACTTACATGGCGAGTGCTAGCAGCACTCGCACAAGGCGAGTGCCGCTGTCACTCGCCTAAAAAATAGTGGGGTCGGGGTTGGTATTAGTTTTTGGTTAAGGGTTACGTTAGGATTAAATTAAGTTTATGGACACATGGTGGCCTTGTGCAAGTGTCGCTAGCACTCCTCATACTTACATATGAATAACCTAAACAATCTCCCCTTCATCTAGGGTTAGAACCAACAACCATAAGGTGGCCACATAGCTATCAAAGTTCATAGGATCACCCATCACTAGTACAAAACATGACAACTCAAACGGTTCTCGTAACCATTTGGGCAAGTGAAAACAACCCAAACGGTTTAAATTGCTTGGGATAACAAAACCCAAACGATTAAAACCGTTTGGGTGAGAAAGAGATCTCAAATACAAGCACACCCACTTTGTCACCTATTCTGTTCACTTTTCTCCTCGCTTATTATCCACCAATTTTGATGTCACGCTTGAAGAGAAATAGAATTTATGTCGGCAAGGTCTTCTCTCCCTCTATCTCTCGATCTCATATTTTTTTAATTAGTTTCTTTAATTCTCTTTTAATAATTTCTTGGATCCATTTCATGCTTCATTCTGTGGAGTGCCTTGTTAGATTCAATTTAAATATTATTTTATTTCAATTGTTATTTTTTTACTATTTATGGGTCAATTAATCACCAGACCGTTTAGGTCTTCCGCCTATTTTATATTTTGAATTAACAGATTATTTTAGGAGAATTTTTAAAAAGATCACTTTTTAAAAATATTAGCAAAATCGACTGTTTTACATAATAATTAACAAAATTGACCTATTTTTTGCCACACCATCAAGACTGACAACAAAGAGGTCAATTTTGTATAAAAATCATCTTTAAAATACACGAGACTAATAGTCCCGTATAATTAGAGAACATTAATTACAAAAGTAATTAAAGACGAAAAATACACGGGACTACCACTCTTACGTATTTTGCAGTCAGAACCAGAAAATACATGAGACTACTATATATGTCCTATATACAATATAATTTCTCCAGGTAAGTAAGTTATAATAGCATTCTCCATTCATATTGTTTGGGGTAAGATTTGATAGGGACATCGTATCAAAGTTATTTTTTATATTTAAAGTACATGAAAAAATATATCATAATCTCTCTGCTCTAATTTTGCAAGAAAATAATTATTCATATTTTCAGTTTTACTTCTATGGTACGGAGAATGAGCTATAAAATTGAATGAGAATATTAGATAACGTAAATATGAGTGAAACCATAACTAAAAGTTAATATGAATATGAGTCAAACGATAACTAAAGATTTAATGGACATATTGCAAATAAATTCATATGAAAAATTCCTTTGCGAATTGAATGATCACACATCTTTTAAAGATTTTAAGATTCTAATAAACAAAGATATTGTACTAGATCAATGTGTTTATAACTCACAAACAGTAGATCACGTGGCGACAGTCTAGGTTGAAGGAAATAATGATAATATTTTATTTGAAAGAGAGATTATTGTGTTGATAATCAATCCCGCAAAAAGACTTTATTTTCTCTTTTATTTTTATTTTATTTTTATTAATTTAAATAACCATGATATTCGACCACGTGCATTGCACGTGCAATCTAACTAGTATAATAAAAGAAACACAAAGAAAATGCTACTTAGGCCTTGAATGTATCATAGTTCACCTCAGTTTGCACTTATATAACTTGTTCCCAAAAAAGGAAATTTTTTATAAAAAAACTTACAATCGAATCGAATCTAGGACAATTGAGGTCTTTGGAAGCTAACTTGTTTTAAAAACTATATATAGCTGCAAAAGAAAATCTGTAGTTCTGAGAAAAAAGAGAAATAACAGCTTTAAAATGCATTGAACAAATAAGTGAACTCCCAAACTATTAAAACGATTGTAGATTCCAGCGTTAGCACAAAATAGAAGAGAAAGCAAGAACAAAGAGAGAGAAAAGATGATGATACCTCCGCGATGCGTTGCACAATGCCGTAGCATACTGTAGGCATATAAAATTGCTTATAGGTCCCCTAGCATAGCTCGGCACAAACCGACGAACCAACGAGGCGACGAGATCGACGAATCGCACGCAAGCGACGGAATGCATCCATACGCATTCGGAATCAAGCCAAGTGTTAAAGAGTCAACGAGTCATCCAACCGAGAGCGGACTCGGACGAATCACGATCGAATCAAGATCAGTTTCGGACTCGAACTCAGAAGCGGGTTTACTGCCAAATCAGGAATCAGACTTACTGCCAAATCAGATCAACAAATCGAAACAGAACCGAATCACAGAAAGAACCGGAAACAACGAAAAACAACCAAACCCACCACCTAGAGGGGCTCGGCCGAAGCCGAGCCACCTTCAGGTGGCTCGGCCCAAGCCGAGCCACCTCAAGGTGGCTCATCCCAGAGCCGAGCTCTTCTGAAACTTTTGAGAGAGCCGAAACTCTGCCGGATTGTCACCTCAACTCGGAGATCTGAAGGCTTGAAGACTTGGAGACCCGGATTTGATTCTTAGCGAGCACCCGCACCGAAAAAGGCAGGAGTTCGAGAGAGTCTAATCCTCAGATCTACGTCGTTACACTCCGGATCTAAGCTTGGTTCTTAGATCCCGAGATTCGAGCGGTCGTTTCCTTGGTGAAACGATCCCTCCCGGCTATTATCTCCTTGGTGGGATAATACCCGTAATACGTCGTAGATCTGCTTGGATCCAGATCACGCGGTGGTCCACGGTAAGCAACCCCGGCGCAGGCAAACAACCCACAGAAGCAAGAGACCGAATAACAGGATCTTGTGATTTGTTCGGTAAAAGAGAGAAGTTGTAATTTTGATTTCTTTGTTTTATTTTGATTTTCATTGTAAGCCGGATCTTATAAAAAGACCGGATCTCTTTGTAACGCATAAAGTTGTTAACTGAGTGCAATGACATCGATAATGAAGAAAACACCAACTTTTCCCGCGAACAATCTGGCGACCACAGTGGGAGCCGACGATCTCGCCAACGAGATCGATGCGTCGCAGCCGCGGATTGCAATCCCGGTCGTGGAGGAGGTCGAGTATGAGTTCGACCAGCAGAAGTACGAGGAGTATGTGTCCTCGTCCGGATCTGCCTCCCCCCGCAAGTCCAAGAGGTTCTCCTCCGGGAGAAAAGCTCGTTGGTTTGAAGCTGCTCGGGAAGCCCACGAAGCTCTCAACCCAACTGACGCCGAAGTTGCGTCAAATGAAATTCCACCGACCTCTAACCAGGTCAGCCCAGCTCCCGCCAACACCTCCATTGTTCAGGGCGTTGTGACTCTCTCAAAGAGAGCCCGTCAGAGGCGTCGTCAACGCCTTGCGCGGCAACT